>NC_091316.1:6040202-6047702 GCF_038502225.1 Cherax quadricarinatus
TATTATTCCTCGCATCAAGATAGAGTCAAACTGTCTGTTTTCTCATCAATGTTTTTGAGAGCTTTACGAATTTGTAGTCCTGAGTTCATAGATGAGGAAATATCCAAAATTTATGAAATAGGTAATGATTTAAAATACCCAAGAAATGTAATTGATAAATCTTTTAAAGTTGCTGGAAATACTTTTTACAATCCAAAAAGGGACAACCAGCCTTATTCAACTAAAAATATGTTGGTTCTCCCTTACCATGAAAACTTGGTTGATATGCCTTCTCTTCTTAAGACTTTTAATATTAAAGTTGTATTCAAAAATCTTGATACAATAAAAAAACTTTTGATAAAGAATTCCCCCAAAATGCTGATGGATGTGTCTATAAGATTCCTTGTAAAATTTGCGATAAAGTTTATTACGGTCAAACTGGTAATAATCTCGAACTAAGATTAAAACAACATAAATATAGCATTAGAACTGGACAAGATTCCAATGCTCTATTTATTCATGTAAGAGATTTTAACCATCCAATTGATTTTCAAAAAAGTTGAGAAAGTAGTATCAAGCAAGTCCATGGTCGACAGGAATATAATTGACTCTTGTTTCATAAAAAGCAGTTTTGACAATAATATGAATATTTCCTTTGGTTTATATAAATTAGATCCATTTATAATTAATAGAATTTGGGAAGAATTTAATAATACACTGGACAAATAATTTTTAAATTTTCTTGGGTAGAATAGTTTGTGGGTGAGTTGTGCAAAGGACCTATCCAAGTTGGGTCGGCGCGCGTCAGGTGTTTAACCGTTGTGGGATCTGATAGTGAGGTGCTGGCCAGACCCCTTATATAGCTTCCTTGGATGCTTTACTTTCATAGTTCCTTGATAATGTGAGTAGTCACGAAAGCGCTTGAAATTTCTCTATTCTTTCAGAGTAGTTGTTTTGCATATTCTGAAATCACCTGTTTACTGTGATCTTATTGCATATATATATATATATATATATATATATATATATATATATATATATATATATATATATATATATATATATATATATAATATATATATATATATATATATATATATATATATATATATATATATATATATATATATATATATATATATATATATATATATATATATATATCCTAGGTAGTAGGTTGGAAGACAGCAACCGCCCAGGGCGGTACTATCGTCCTGTCAAGTGAGTGTAAAACGAAAGCCTGTAATTGTTTTATATGATGGTAGGATTGCTGGTGTCCTTTTTTCTGTCTCATAAACATGCAAGATTTCAGGTACGTCTTGCTACTTCTACTTACACTTAGGTCACACTACACATACATGTACAAGCATGTATATATACACACACACCCCTCTGGGTTTTCTTCTATTTTCTTTCTAGTTCTTGTTTATTTCCTCTTACCTCCATGGGGAAGTGGAACAGAATTCTTCCTCCGTAAGCCATGCGTGTTGTAAGAGGCGACTAAAATGCCGGGAGCAAGGGGCTAGTAACCCATTCTCCTGTACAGATTACTAAATTTAAATAGAGAAACTTTTGTTTTTCTTTTTGGGCCACCCCGCCTCGGTGGGATACGGCCGATTTGTTGAAAAAAAAATGTGTATATATACATACATATATATATATATATATATATATATATATATATATATATATATATATATATATATATATATATATATATATATATATATTTATTTATATAGGGAGGTACCACCTCTATAGCTGGACTGGGGACCCTCATCCTCAGAGAAGACAATAAACGTACCTCAGGTAAAACTCAAGGTTCTCCCCGGAGCTGTTTGAATAATTTCTTTTCCTACCACCCCCTATATTTTTATGTATATGTGCTTATATATATGTCGTGCCGAATAGGTAAAAATTGGTGAATTAGCAAGAACTCATTTAAAATTAAGTCCTTTCTAAAATTTTCTCTTAAACGTTTAAAGATATATTTTTTTCATTTATTTTAAAGCAAAAAATGAAAACTTACCTAACCTTATTATAACAAATGGAATTTAATTTAGCCTAATCCAAGTGAACATAATTCAGATAAGTTTACAGTAATTTAATAATAAACAAACACAATGAAATATATTTTTTTCGTTAGTTTCAGAATGATTTTTGCGAAATTATTGCATACACAAATTTTTGCTTGTCTTTTTCGGAAAAAGTGCGTTGCTATTTAAACCAAAATCGCAAGTGTTAACTATTTGGCACGACACACACACACACACACACACACACACACACACACACACACACACACACACACACACACACACCCACACTCACACACACACACATACATACATGTACACTTGTACTGAACAGCTGTGTCGACTCTCGACTGAGGTCCTTATCCAGGTGAGAGTCGAAATATAGTTTCCACTTTTCTTCTTTTTAATGTGTTGTCTACAAGTGGTACAGTCTTCAGCACTGATAAGCGTTCATTATAATTTTATCATCAGAAAAATTAGGAACGTAAACATCGACACAAATTCAATCCTACAAACTTACGTACAATACCAGCATCTATTATAACGTATGTCAAGGAGGAGCAGCAACAGCAACAGGAGATAGAATCTTGGAATGTTGTGTGTTGTGTGTTGTGTGTGTGTGTGTGTGTGTGTGTGTGTGTGTGTGTGTGTGTGTGTGTGTGTGTGTGTGTGTGTGTGTGTGTGTGTGTGTGTGTGTGTGTGTGTGTGTGTGTGTGTGTGTGTGTGTGTGTGTGTGTGTGTGTGTGTGTGTGTTTGTGTGTGTGTGTGTGTGTGTGTGTGTGTGTGTGTGTGTGTGTGTGTGTGTGTGTGTGTGTGTGTGTGTGTGTGTGTGTGTGTGTGTGTGTGTGTGTATGTGTGTTTGTGTGTGTGTGTGTGTGTGTTTGTGTGTGTTTGTGTGTGTGTGTGGGTGTGTGTGTGTGTGTGTGTGTGTGTGTACTCACTTAGTTTACTCACCTAGTTTTGGTTGCAGGGGTCGATTCACAGATCCTGGCCCCGCCTCTTCACTGGCCGCTATTATGTCACTCTTCCTGCTCTATGAGCTTTATCATACCTCTTCTTAAAGCTGTGTATGGACCCTGCCTTCACTACATCACTACCCAGATATTCCACTTCCTGACAACTCTCTGACTGAAGAAATATTTCCTAACAGCCATGTGATTCGTCTGAGTCTTCAACTTCCAACTGTGACCCCTTGTTGCTGTGTCCCATCCTGTCTCTGTCCACCTTGTCGATTCCACTCAGTATTTTGTATGTCGTTTTGATATTCCCCATATCTCTCCTGTCCTCCAGTGTCGTCAGGTCGATTTCCTTTAACCTCTCCTCGTAGGACATAACCCTTAGCTCCGGGACTAATCTTGTTGCAAACGTTTGCACTTTCTCTAGTTTCCTTGCGTGCTTGGCTAGGTGTGGGTTCCAAACTGGTGCTGCATACTCCAATATGTGTGTTTGTGTGAGTATGTGTCCACACACATGATGGATAGTGAGAGTGTACGAGTGAATAGGAGAGTGGATAGATGAGAATAAGAATGGCTCAACTAGAGTAAAAGTGGATAGACGAGAGTAAGAGTGGATAAACGAGAGTAAGAGTGGATAAACGAGAGTAAGAGTGGATAAACGAGAGTAAGAGTGAGTAAACGAGAGTAAGAGTGGAAAAACGAGAATAAGAGTGGAAAAACGAGAGTAAGAGTGGATAAACGAGAGGAAGAGTGGATAGACAAGCACAGTCGCTAATTGGTCCTAAGGTTGCCTATTTTTACCAGCGTCGTTAGTTTGCTGTGCGCGTGTGCGTGTGTGTGTGTGTGTGTGTGTACGTGTGTGTGTGTGTGTGTGTGTGTGTGTGTGTGTGTGTGTGTGTGTGTGTGTGTGTGTGTGTGTGTGTGTGTGTGTGTACGTACTCCCCTAGTTGTTGTACTCACTTAGTTGTGGTTGCAGGGGTCGATTCTTAGCTCCTGGCCCCGCCTCTTCACTGGCTGCTACTCGGTCTCTCTTACCACTCCATGAGCTTTATCATACCTCTTCTTAAAGCTATGTATGGATCCTGCCCCCACTACATCACTACCCAGGCTACTCCACTTCCTGACAACTCTGTGACTGAAGAAATACTTCCTAACATCCCTGTGGTTCATCTGAGTCTTCAACTTCCAACTGTGACCCCTTGTTGATGTGTCCCATCTCTGAAACATTCTGTCTCTGTCCACCTTGTCGATTCCTTTCAGTATTTTATATGTCGTTATCATGTCCCCCTATCTCTCCTGTCTTCCAGTGTCGTCAAGTCGATTTCCCTTAACCTCTCCTTGTAGGACATACCCCTTAGCTCCGGGACTAGTCTTGTTGCGAACCTTTACACTTTCTCTACTTTCCTTACATGCTTGGCTAGGTGAGGGCTCTAAACTGGCTCTGCATACTCCAATATGGACCTAACGTATAGTTTCCTGAATGACTCCTTATTTAGATGTCGGAATGCTGTTCTTAGGTTTGTCAGGCGCCCGCATGCTGCAGCAGTTATTTGGTTGATGTGCGCCTCAGGAGATGTTCCCGGTGTTATGCTCACCCAAAGATCGTTTTCCTTGAGTGAGGTTTGTAGGCTCTGACCCTCCTAGATTGTGCTCTGTCTGTGGTCTTCTTTGCCCTTCACCAATCTTCATAACTTTGCACTTGGTGGGGTTGAACTCCAGGAGCCAGTTGTTGGACCAGGCCTGCAGCCTCTCCAGATCCCTCTGCAGTTCTGCCTGGTCCTCTTTCGATTGAATTCTTCTCGTGTGTGGGTGTGTGTGTGTGTGTGTGTGTGTGTGTGTGTGTGTGTGTGTGTGCTCACCTAATTGTGCTCATTTATTTGTGGTTACAGGGGTCGAGACCAGCTCCTGGCCCCGCCTCTTCACTGATCGCTACTAGGTCCTCTCCCTCTCTGCTTCCTGAGCTTTGTCATACCTCTTCTTAAAACTATGTATGGTTCCTGCCTCCACTACTTCACTTGCTAGGCTATTCCACTTCCTGACGACTCTATGACTGAAGAAATACTTCCTAACGTCCCTGTGACTTGTCTGAGTATTCAGCTTCCAATTGTGACCCCTTGTTTCTGAGTCCCCTCTCTGGAACATCCTGTCTCTGTCCATCTTGTAAGTCGTTATCACGTCTCCCCTGACCCTTCTGCCCTCCAGTGTCGTCAGTCCGATTTCCCTCAACCTTTCCTCGTACGACATTCCCCTGAGCTCTGGAACTAGCCTCGTTGCAAACCTTTATACTTTAACTTCTTGACGTGCTTGACCAGGTGTGGGTTCCAGACTGGTGCTGCATACTCCAGTATGGGCCTAACATACACAGTGTACAGTGTCTTGAACGATTCCTTATTAAGGTATCGGAACGCTATTCTCAGGTTAGCCAGGCGCCCGTATGCTGCAGCAGTTATTTGGTTGATGTGTGCCTCCGGTGACGTGCTCGGTGTTATGGTCACCCCAAGGTCTTTCTCCCTGAGTGAGGTCTGTAGTCTTTGTCCACCTAGCCTATACTCTGTCTGCGGTCTTCTTTGCCCCTCCCCAATCTTCATGACTTTGCATTTGGCAGGGCTGAATTCGAGAAGCCAGTTTCTGGACCACGTGTCCAGCCTGTCCGGGTCTCTTTGCAGTCCTGCCTCATCCTCATCCGATTTAATTCTTCTCATAAACTTCACATCATCTGCGAATAGCGACACTTCAGAGTCTATTCCTTCCATCATGTCGTTCGCATATATCAAAAAATAGCACTGGTCCTAGAACTGACCTCTGTGGGACCCCGCTCGTCAGTCAAAGGCCTTCCTGCAGTCTAGGAAAATGCAATCAACCCACCCCTCTCTCTTGTGTCTTACTTCTGTTACCTTGTCATAAAACTCCAGGAGAGATTTGCCTTCCGCATGCTGGTTTTCATTTATAATCTTGTTCCGTTTCAGGTGTTCCACCACTCTCCTGATGACGCATACAATACATGTCAGATCACGTGTGTGTGTGTGTGTGTGTGTGTGTGTGTGTGTGTGTGTGTGTGTGTGTGTGTGTGTGTGTGTGTGTGTGTGTGTGTGTGTCTTCTTGGACGCCAAAATGCTCAAAATGCTGCAAAATAAATGTCTATTCGCTCTTTGTATTGTTCACAAAGCTGTGCAGAGCGCGAGAGAGTCGGCTTTATGAGATAAAGGGAATACCGTTCTCGGTCACAGTTAGAAGTTGCTTTCACTGTATTCGAAAAACCACCGTTGAGGTGATTCAGCTTACTGCTGCCGACATGGTTAACCCTAGGTCTCTTACACTCTTACCTGCCTCGTAGGCTGAGGTGAGGGGGGGGGGGGGTCACGAGGGTGAGGGAGAGATGAGGGAGAGATGAGGGAGTGTTGTTGTAAGGTTGTCATGTGTGTGAGTGTGTGTGTGTGTGTGTGTGTGTGTGTTTACGAGAGAGAGAGAGAGAGAGAGAGAGAGAGAGAGAGAGAGAGAGAGAGAGAGAGAGAGAGAGAGAGAGAGAGAGAGAGAGAGAGAAAGAAAGAGAGGGAGAGAGAGAATAGAGAGAGGGGGGAAGGAAGGGCGGGGGCGGACTATCCTTGCCACCCACCCGCCGGTGGCAGCTCCCGCCGGCGACGCTGCGGCCGCCGCCGGTATCGCCCGGCTGCCGCTCTTGCTCCCGCCGGCGACGCTGCCGGGCCGCCGCTACTGTGTCCCGCTCTGCGAATTTAATTCCCCCATATGATTTATTCCACCTGACAGTTTATTCGTAAACAGAATGACACAATGCCGAATGATACATAGCGGAGTGTGCTATCAGAAATACCACCATTCATATATAATATATATATATATATATATATATATATATATATATATATATATATATATATATATATATATATATATATATATATATATATATATATAAAACAAACACACATACATGTTTCACTAATTATTGATTAACAATTATTACTGTTAATTTTATTTATTATAATCATCAGTAATAATAATAATAATAATAATAATAATAATAATAATAATAATAATAATAATAATACATTTAAGAATATATTAAAAAATCTGAGAATTTGCATAATTTTACACAAATAATTCAAAGATTTTTTAACTCATTAAATTAATATTATCATCACGTTTAATAATTTGCATTCCTATTTTTATTTTATTTTTGTAATCAAAAGTTTGAAAAAAAAAATATTCATTTATCGATTTTTTTTAATTTGATCAATATTCTCCCTTGACAAATAAATCACAAAATTCAGGGACCTATAATACTCTCTACAATTCGACCAATACACACTCTTGTAGCAACATATAAATCCAATAAATTCTGAATTAATAAACTCTCTGAAATTTTATGACCAGTCGGCCTGAATTGGAAAAAAATTGGTAGAGTGGAATTGTGGGGCGGGTGAAGTGAATTGTGGAGTGGGCGAGGTGAATTGTGGAATGGGTGTACAAGGTAAATTGTGGAGTGGGTGTACAAGGTGAATTGTGGAGTG
>NC_091316.1:6052702-6072702 GCF_038502225.1 Cherax quadricarinatus
ATCTCTCAGTGTATGTACATTTGAAAATTTACCTTAAGTCTTATTTTAAAGATTTTATGAACTAAAGGATGCGCAGGTGATGCACAGCCATTATGACCATCGTTATAGTCGATACGCTTTAAAACATAGCAAGCCAAACAATAACTGGACAAGAAAAGGTACTAGTACGGAGCATTTACATGAGTTCAGGCAAGGTAGGTCTTCCTAGATCTGCTGTGTACCTTTGAAGGGGCAGCGACCAGCTACTGAACACTACCTGGGACAGCCTCAGGGCAATTGGATTCCCTTACCTGCCCAACTCTCTACCTGCTTTTTTTTGCCGCACGGCAGTTTAGGTATTTTTTCTTTTATAAATATGAGGGCCACGAGGATTATAAAAGATTGGATTAGTATGTGATGTTGAAGACTGAGAGGAGTGGACCAATGCTTAACACCATCCACCTCTAATGTGGAAGTTTAGTGAGTGTTGTGCAGAGTGGAGACGAGAAAGTAGTTTGTCTTTCTTGTAAGCAAATTGAGGGTTGAGCCTCAGCGAAGTCTGCCCTCCTGAGGGGAGGTCTTCTGTCTGGTTTAGGCATCGACCGTCTAGAAATCAACGTGCTACAACACCGTGCAATTTGACGGTTATATCGCATTTTATATCAATATGTTTAAGCCCATGCTTCATATCTGTGTACTATACACGTGCACGCAAACACGTATTCATACGCACACACACACACACACACACACACACACACACACACACACACACACACACACACACACATACACACACACACACGAATTCCACAAGGTAACAGAAGTGAAACAGGAGAGGGATGGGTAGATTGTATATTTTTTGGTCAGTACTGCAGTAACGCACAAGAGACTGGGACAAAAGCTAGAGGAACAGGCAGGAATAACATTAAAGAAATGCTGAGCAGGAAGAAAACAACGAGTGATTGTTTGGGAAGAGGTGAAAAAATGGGCGCGTGTAACAAGTCTGGTTCATCGAAGATTAACTTTCAGAAAGTCAATTAATCATTCAAGACACTGTATACAGTGTACGTCAGGATCATATTGTAATATGCAACACCAATATAGAACCCATACCTGATTAAGAATATCAAGGAATTGGCGAAAGTGCAAGGTTTGCAACGAGACTAGTCCTGGCAGCCCGTTGGCCGATATATCCATAATAGTCTGATTGATGCAACACTTGACGGAGGTTCTTGGCGAATTTCCTTTTGACGACTTCTACACTTGTTCCAGCAGTGTTTCTGGTATCTTGTGGTAGTGTGTTGAGTAGTTTAACCCACGATTGTTGAAACAATGTTTCTTTATTCTACCCACGGCAACACTGTTTTTCAGTGGGTTTATTGTTTTATTTTATCTTATATCTCTCACTCCAGTATGTTATGGCAGTATGCCGAGTTGCGACTAATCCCTCTAGTAACTTCAATGTTTATATATATATATATATATATATATATATATATATATATATATATATATATATATATATATATATATATATATATATATATATATATATATATATATATATATATATTTATTTATATTCTGTCCAGAAAGTCCATACGAGTATTCAGGACTTCCCCGTAATTTAAATGTTTTATTATCTTTATTGTTTTCAAAGTTATCCTTATCTACATCATTTTCCTGGGTGTCTAGATATGTGCCTCAATGTGTTCTTTGAAAGAAAGGTCATCTCTCATTATTGCACCCTGGTTCTTCACCTGCTCTTTTCGTTTGTTTGGTGATGCGTAAGTAAAGACATGTATGCAGTCATCAAGACATAGAAACTTAATAAATGTCTTGATCAGTGTATATGATGATACGAAACTGTGGCGAGCGTTTTTAATCTATATCAGTTATGAGGATAAGAAACGGTAAAGGTTCCAGGATCGTCCCTTGGGATACTGTGCTTTTCCTTTTGTTAATGCTGGATTTTGCTCTGTTTACTATTATTTTATGTGTACTGTTTGTCAGAACGTTGAAAATCTATTTGTCTACTTTCCAAATTATACCTTTCGCCCTCATTTTATGTGCAATCACCCCAAGATTGCGTGTCAAACGCCACTGCAAAATCCCTGTGTACCACATCCGCGTTCTGGTTTTCTTCCAGCGCCTCCGTAATTGCCACAATGATCTTTCTGTTCTAAAACCATGTTGGTTAGTCTTGTACAAGTTGTGTTGTTCCACGAAGGGTGTAATATGACAGCTCTCATCACTCAAAAACTTTTGTGATGAGGAAAGGACTGAGCTATTGGTTTGAGTTTTGGATGGAGTTCTACTGCCTCCCTTATACAAAGGAGCTATGTCTGCATTCTTTAAGGTATCTGGTATTTTACCTACATCTAATTTCTGTCTCTAAAGGATACCGAGTATGCATGCTGATGATATTTTGCACTTCTTAATAAACAAGGAAACCCAGGAATGCGGTCCAGGTGCTGCATGAGTGGACATATTTTCTATTTCTTTTTAGAGCTCTATAGGAGTTACATGAGCTGTGTGGCTTACAGGAGGTAACGATAAAATCTTCTGCATTCTCCAGCCAGCTTTCGTTCAGTAGACTTCATTCGTATTGGCCTTTTAGGATTTAGCTCATTTCTTCTTCATCGTCAGTCTATGAACTTGCTATGGCTGCTGGTCCAGTCCTACAGGTAGCTCTTAACGTGGATTTTACATATGTGTAGAAATATTTGGAGTGTCTTTCAATATCTTAGACATTTTTTTTTGTTTCCTTGTTACTTTTTGTGCCTGGACAGCCTAAGTTTTTATTCTATATCAGTAATCTCTCAGTTAAGATTATGTTTCCTCTTAGTGACAGTCACGTTTCATAACAGTTTTCTTCTTCTGTACGTTTTTCTACGCTCTCTCTCTCTCTCTCTAAATTTGACCTGATTTTAGCTTTTCTTAGTGATAAATAATTAAGCAGGTCTTGTATAATTCTGTATTCAACTTATCCAAGCACTAGGGTATGAATATTTTGTCCCAGTCAGGACTTTGATTGTCGCAGTTAAATTTACCGAGCTTTCCCTCTCAAACATTACTAGTGGAGTTTTCACCCCTATATTACACTCGTTTTGTACTTCAGTGATGTTGTGATCAGAGTATATTCCTCGTTGTTCGTGAAGATCAAATCCAGTGTATTTTCATTTCTAGAAGGTTTTGTTGTTTCAGAGGAAATTTATCACAAAAACCATTAGCTCTGGTTTGTACCTGTTGAGCTAGCCTAACAATCATCCAACATAGCCTAGCTACCAGTCATCGTAGTCTAGCTATTAGTCATAGCCTAGCTACTAGTCACCATAGCCTAGCTGCCAGCCAGCATAGCCCTTCTACCAGCCAATATAGCCTAGTTACCAGTCATAGCCTAGCTATTAGTCATTATAGCCTAGTTACCAGCCCGCACAATCCCTCTACCAGCCAACATATAGCCTAGCTACCAGCCAACATAGGCTAGCTGCCAGCCAACATTGCCCCTCGACCTGCCAACATAGCAGCCATGATTTGCGAGTCTTCAGCTTACCTCCCTCCCTCATGCTGCTCCTCTTCCCTCGCTCTGTGAGAGTTCCTTGTAATCAAAGAGTTTTTTTCCTAATTCCCCGACTCCCCAGGGTGCTGGCAGTTTTAGGGTTAATTTAGCCCTGGAAGTGGAAAGAAAGGGTTCAACTCTTTGGCTTCTTGGCATGAGTGCCAACGTAGCAAAAGATTTATATATATATATATATATATATATATATATATATATATATATATATATATATATATATATATATATATATATATATATATATATATATATATAGGGAGATACCATCTCTAGAACTGTCCTAGGGACCCTCATCCTCAGAGAAAAGAATAAACTTGCTTCAGGGAAAACTATATATATAGATATATATATATATATATATATATATATATATATATATATATATATATATAATATATATATATATATATATATATATATCTTTCTTTCAACACACCGGCCGTATCCCACCGAGGCGGGGTGGCCCAAAAGGAAAAACGAAAGTTTCTCCTTTTACATTTAGTAATATATACAGGAGAAGAGGTTACTAGCCCCTTGCTCCCGGCATTTTAGTCGCCTCTTACAACACGCATGGCTTACGGAGGAAGAATTCTGTTCCACTTCCCCATGGTGACATTTTCTTTATCATTTAGCAATATGGGATACATCAACAATGCACTGCTGCACTATTATATATGACAGTCACATAGCGGTAAGAAAAGCTGGCAAAGTTTTCCTGTATATTCCATCACACATTCAACACAGTGCTGAAATCAGTCAGCCTGAGCTGATAGACTCCACTAGAGACCTGCAGATATCGTCAATTATTCCATTAAGGATTCATCAGCTACGGCAGCAAAGCTGAAGTTAGAGCTAATTAGGTATTACCATATTGCAATGATAAAGCCACTGGACGGCGAAACGTCTACTGGTAAAGATGTTTCACAAGCGTTCTGTCCTTCATTACAATTAATGAGAGATTTCCATCTTTCAGAATGGTCTATCCTGTAGACAAAAGTTGAAGTTTTGTGAAGATTTCTCCGTGACAGAGGCGCAATAAACTTGTATTTGAGAGAAGACGGTGGAAAAAAGAGGAGAAATTTGAGGTATAATCAGTTCCTCAGCCAGTATTCGGTGTGTTCAGTCCATCAGTCTTGTAAGTACTTTCAGTCTGAAGCATCGACTCCAGGCTGAGGGACTCATTACTTCAAACTCCTTCTCTCCTTCCACCGTTCTTCTCTGAATTGGACTGAGGAAGCCACTTGCTGGCGAAACGTTTCCTCAGTAGAGATCCGCAAATGATGCACAAATGTCGTATTCTTAATGAGTGAGATGTTTAATAAACATTCCATAATATATTTTATTCATAAATTTATTTTTAATGAAAACGGTCAATTAATATAGAGGGTGGGGGTGGTGAAGCAAGTGGGGGTGGTGAAGCAAGTGGGGGTGGTGAAGCAAGTGGGGGTGGTGAAGCAAGTGGGGATGGTGAAGCAAGTGGGGGTGGTGAAGCAAGTAGGGGTGGTGAAGCAAGTGGGGGTGGTGAAGCAAGTGGGGGTGGTGAAGCAAGTGGGGGTGGTGAAACAAGTGGGGGTGGTGAAGCAAGTGGGGGTGGTGAAGCAAGTGGCTGTGGTGAAACAAGTGGGGGTGGTGAAGCAAGTGGGGATGGTGAAGCAAGTGGGGGTGGTGAAGCAAGTGGGGGTGGTGAAGCAAGTGGGGATGGTGAAGCAAGTGGGGGTGGTGAAGCAAGTGGGGGTGGTGAAGCAAGTGGGGGTGGTGAAGCAAGTGGGGGTGGTGAAGCAAGTGGGGGTGGTGAAGCAAGTGGGGGTGGTGAAGCAAGTGGGGGTGGTGAAGCAAGTGGGGGTGGTGAAACAAGTGAGGGTGGTGAAGCAAGTGGGGGTGGTGAAGCAAGTGGGGGTGGTGAAGCAAGTGGGGGAGGTGAAGCAAGTGGCTGTGGTGAAGCAAGTGGGGGTGGTGAAGCAAGTGGGGGTGGTGAAGCAAGTGGGGGTGGTGAAACAAGTGGGGGTGGTGAAGCAAGTGGGGGTGGTGTAGGATGTGGGGGTGGTGAAGCAAGTGGGGGTGGTGAAGCAAGTGGGGGTGGTGAAGCAAGTGGGGGTGGTGAAGCAAGTGGGGGTGGTGAAACAAGTGGGGGTGGTGAAGCAAGTGGGGGTGGTGAAGCAAGTGGGGGTGGTGAAGCAAGTGGGGGTGGTGATGCAAGTGGGGGTGGTGAAGCAAGTGGGGGTGGTGAAGCAAGTGGGGGTGGTGAAGCAAGTGGGGGTGGTGAAGCAAGTGGGGATGGTGAAGCAAGTGGGGGTGGTGAAGCAAGTGGGGGTGGTGAAGCAAGTGGGGGTGGTGAAGCAAGTGGGGGTGGTGAAGCAAGTGGGGGTGGTGAAGCAAGTGGGGGTGGTGAAGCAAGTGGGGGTGGTGAAGCAAGTGGGGGTGGTGAAGCAAGTGGGGGTGGTGAAGCAAGTGGGGTTGGTGAAGCAAGTGGGGGTGGTGAAGCAAGTGGGGATGGTGAAGCAAGTGGGGGTGGTGAAGCAAGTGGGGGTGGTGAAGCAAGTGGGGGAGTTGAAGCACGTGGGGGAGGTGAAGCAAGTGGGGGTGGTGAAGGAAGTGAGGGTGGTGAAGCAAGTGGGGGTGGTGAAGCAAGTGGGGGTGGTGAAACAAGTGGGGGTGGTGAAGCAAGTGGGGATGGTGAAGCAAGTGGGGGTGGTGAAACAAGTGGGGGTGGTGAAGCAAGTTGGGGAGAAGAGGACGAGGGTGGGAGTGGTGAAGCAATTTTGGAGAAGAGGAGGACAAGGGAAGTGAAGCAAGTGGGGGAGAAGAGGATGGCGACCACGGTGCTGGTGGTGGTGGAGAGAGCAGTGACAGCTATGGAAGGAAAGTGGGGTAAAGAGAGGAGCTGGAAGGAGAGTAGAAGCGAGAGAAGCCAGCTCACACCGACTCATTTACTCAGTGTGATCTGGGACTGGAGCTAATGAGAGCCAGGTCGTGCCTCTTTGATGTTGCGACCTTTTCCTGCTTCACCGCTGTAAACATTGCAAAGGCTGCCAATGTGATGTGATTGGAAAATATTATACAGTAATTCCCTCCTTCTCCGTCTTGACGACTCGCAAGTAGGAAGAAGGAAGAACGGGGAAGGAAGAGGAGGAGGTGGGGAACAAGGTGGTAAAGGAGACACGGGGTGGGGTCTAAAAATTCAGTGGCAGGAGTGTTGCTAAATGCTGGACTCAGGGGCACTAATAAATTTATGATTTATTACAAAATATACAACAGCTTCATCGTCCCAGTGAGGGTGCTGGAACCTGCTGACCCGGGGGGGAGCCTCGTCCGGGAGGAACGGGGATGGGGGGATGAGTTTACAGGAGCCTGCTGACTCAAGAATCCTTGGCCTCGCCCTCAGCGGTGCCTGGCCTCGCCCTCAGGAGTGCCTGGCCTCGCCTTCAGCAATGCCTGGCCTCACCCTTAACAGTGCCTGGCCTTGCCCTCAGGAGTGCCTAGCATCGCCTTCAGCAGTGCCTGGCCTCACCCTCAGCTGTGCCTTGCCTCGCCCTCAGAAGTATCTGGCTTCGCCCTCCGGTCTTTCGCCGGATTCCAGTTCCAACCTTTCGACTTCCATGATAACCCTCCAGCCTTCTTGTCTAGCATTTCCTCATACTACAAAACAAAGTCTAGTCCTGTCTGTCTATCTGTTTCTGTCTGTCTATCTGTCTATCTGTGTCTGTCTGTCTGTCTGTCTCTCTCTCTCTCTCTCTCTCTCTCTCTCTCTCTCTCTCTCTCTCTCTCTCTCTCTCTCTCTCTCTCTCTCTCTCTCTCTCTCTCTCTCTCTCTTATTCGAGTCTTTCGTAAGCTGACAATGACTCCACACGGGTCTAGAGCTTCGTCCAGGACAGCAATTTCCTATCGCAAGAATCTTAGAACACTTCTGTTGCTGTCGCCTCTGTTGCTGTCGCCTCTGTTGCTGTCGCCTCTGTTGCTGTCGCCTCTGTTGCTGTCGCCTCTGTTGCTGTCGCCTCTGTTGCTGTCGCCTCTGTTGCTGTCGCCTCTGTTGCTGTTGCCTTTGTTGCTGTATCCTCTGTTGCTGTCGCTCACTGTTGCTGTTGCCTCTGTTGCTATCGCCCACTGTTGCTGTCGTCTCTGTTACTGTCGCCCACTGTTGCTGTTGTCTCTGTTACTGTCGCCCACTGTTGCTGTCGTCTCTGTTACTATCGCCCACTGTTGCTGTCGTCTCTGTTACTATCGCCCACTGTTACTGTCGCCCACTGTTGCTGTCACCTCTGTTGCTGTCGCCCACTGTTGGGGTCGTCTCTGTTACTGTCGCTCACTGTAGCTGTCGCCCACTGTTGCTGTCGCTCACTGTTGCTGTCGCCCACTGTTGCTGTCGTCTCTGTTACTATCGCCCACTGTTGCTGTCGTCTCTGTTACTATCGCCCACTGTTACTGTCGCCCACTGTTGCTGTCACCTCTGTTGCTGTCGCCCACTGTTGGGGTCGTCTCTGTTACTGTCGCTCACTGTTGCTGTCACCTCTGTTGCTGTCGCCCACTGTTGGGGTCGTCTCTGTTGCTGTCGCTCACTGTTGCTGTCGCCCACTGTTGCTGTCGCCCACTGTTGCTGTCGCCCACTGTTGCTGTCGTCTCTGTTGCTGTCGCTCACTGTTACTGTCGCCCACTGTTGCTGTCGCTCACTGTTGCTGTCGCCTCTGTTACTGTCGCTCACTGTTGCTGTCGCCTCTGTTGCTGTCGCCCACTGTTGCTGTCGTCACTGTTGCTGTCGCCCACTGTTGCTGTCGCTCACTGTTGCTGTCGCCTCTGTTACTGTCGCTCACTGTTGCTGTCGCCTCTGTTACTGTCGCTCACTGTTGCTGTCGTCCACTGTTGCTGTCGTCCACTGTAGCTGTCGTCTCTGTTGCTGTCGCAAACTGTTGCTGTCGCAAACTGTTGCTGTCGTCTCTGTTGCTGTCGCTCACTGTTACTGTCGACCACTGTTGCTGTCTCTCCCACGTGACTTGTAACTCCTTCACTTGCTTTTCTTGCTTTATTCTTTTTCACTCATCTTTCTCGTTCCTTTTATATCTTGTCATTCCGTTTTCCCTTCTGTCGCGGATCCTCTCTCTCTCTCCTCTTCTCTCTCATGTATTGCTCTGGTTTAATAAATCTCTCTCTCTCTCTCTCTCTCTCTCTCTCTCTCTCTCTCTCTCTCTCTCTCTCTCTCTCTCTCTCTCTCTCTCTCTCTCTCTCTCTCTCTCTCTCTCTCTCTTTCCCTTCCTCTCTCCCCTCATGCTGCTACCCTCTTTCTTCTTTAATCAGGTCTCTCACCCTCTTACAAATCACCTTTTCCACTTCTTCTTACCACTTCAACCTTTTCTCTTAATTCTTTACTTCTCTCTCTCTTATATTCCCATATCTCTTATGTGTCCCGTGGCTCGATTGCTAGCGCACTCAGCTCACACACTGAAGTCCGAGGTTCGATCCCCGGTCCGGGTGGAAACATAAGGACGTGTTTCCTTAAGACACCTGATGCCACTGTTCAATTAGTAGTAAAATAAGTACCTGGGTGCTAGTCGACTGGTGTGGGTCGCATCCTGGAAACAAAACTGACCTAATTTTCCCGAAATGCTCGGCATATTAAGGTTTCTATATGGCAGTATGTCATTGATGTCAACTATGGTCTGTCTGTATACCTTGTACATGTATCTGAAGAAATATAGATTATTATTATTATTTTTATTGTTTTTATTATTAATTATTATTATTATTATTATTATTATTATTATTATTATTATTATTAATTATTATTATTATTATTATTATTATTATTATTATTATTATTATTATTATTATTATTATTATTATTATTATGTCCTTCACCTCTCTTACGCCTCATCTTCCTTTCACCAATACTTCCCCAGTTCTCTCTCTCGTCTCTTCCTTCCCCCACTTTTGCCCCCTCCATTCCACCCACACATTCCCTTCCTCCCTCACCCTCCAATTCCCCCACTGTCAGCTCTCCCCGATTTTTAGTCCCATGTGAGTGTCGGGGGAGGCGGTCGGTAATTACCCGGGAGGAGCAGCTGCTGACCGGAATGAAACCCAATTAAAAATCGATGCACCATATCAGGCAGTGAGACCTGCTGCCTTCCCCTGCTGCCTTTCCCTGTTGCCTTCTCCCTGCTGCCTTCCCTTGCTGTCTTCCCCTGCTGCCTTCCCCTGTTGCCTTCTCCCTGCTGCCTTCCCTTGTTGTCTTCCCCTGCTGCCTTTCCCTGTTGCCTTCTCCCTGCTGCCTTCCTTTGCTGCCTTCTCCTACTGCCTGCCCCTGTTGCCTCCTCCCTGCTGCCTCCTCCCTGCTGCCTTCCCCTGTTGCCTTCTCCCTGCTGCCTTTCCCTGCTACCTCTCCCTTGCTGCCTTCCCCTGGCTGCCTTCCCCTGCTGCTTTCCTTTGCTGCCTTCCCTTGCTGCCTTCCCCTGGCTGCCTTTTTCTGGCTGCCTTCCCCTGCTACCTTTCCCTTGCTACCTTCGTCTGCTACCTTTCCCTTGCTGCCTTCCTCTGCTGCCTTCCCTTGCTGTCTTCCTCTGCTGCCTTCCCTACTGCCTCTAATGAATTTCCTTGCTGCTTTTACTGCTGCCTCTACTGCTATCTATGCTTCCCTCCCCTGCTGTCTCTACTGCCTTCCCTTGCAGCCTCTACTGCTGCCTTCACTTCATCTAGTGTTGACCCTCCTGTCTTGCCTTGCTGCATATACTTCCGCTACTGTTGACCCTGCTGCCTCTACTGCTACTACTGCTGCCCCTGCTGTCTTCTCTTGCTGCCCCTACTGCTGCCCCTGCTGCCTTCCCTTGCTGCCTCTACTACTGCTACTGCTATTGCTACTGCTGCTGTCGATGTTGCTACTGTGACTGTTGTTGCGTTTGTTGCTTCTACGGCTGCAACTGCGTCTGCTACTGTATCTGTTACTGTTGCGTCTGCCATTACTGCTACTGTATCCCTGCCTACCCTTGCTGCTGTTGCATCTAATGTTGCTTCTGCTGCGATGCTGCTGTCCAATGATCCTTCAGGATGGGGGGAGAGGGGTGACAGAGGTGAAGTTACAGACGAGGATTAGAGTGGATGGGAGGGGGGTTGTGCAGGGGGAGGGAGGGGGTTGCAAGACGGGGAGGAGCCGCAGAAGAGGGAAGGGGGTGAGGTTGCAGATGAACGGGGGGGGGGACATAATTAGAAAGAGCAGTTTTACCCGATGACTGATTTCAGTTGAAAGATGGTGTGTGTGTGTGTGTGTGTGTGTGTGTGTGTGTGTGTGTGTGTGTTCGCTGGTCCTTGTGAATAAAGAATCGTTTATACTCCATATACTGTCTTCATTCATCGCTTCGGTACTTTATATCTTTCTCTCCATCATTCACTATATAATTTTATGTATCTGCTATTTCTTTCTTGGAACAAACGTATTCCATGTTCATGCATGCTACAGAAATATGTGGAAATTATAGCCTATCTGTCCCTACCTATCATACCCCTTTTACTTTCTCTAAAATACTGTCAATGTATTATATTTTCCTTTCTCATATTCAAGGTGTTCCTATTTTAATTCTCGTTTTTCACTTCCTACGTTATATTTAACAATGTCATTTCCTCAACATTTGGTCACTCCTTCCAAGTACATTTGTTTATTATAAAAATTTGGACTTCTGTTTTAGTAAATATTAGATTTCGTAATGATGACTTCTTCCGTTTTTTTTCGTCCCTTCAAACAACACGCTGAGGCATAAAATAATTATCATTATTAGAAATGTTATTGACTTTTTATTTGAGGTTCCAGCCTCCAAAGTTACCCAGCATTTTTTATATAATTAAAATATCGAAGTACGCTATTTTTTTTTTTAGTGTCTCCATTAATAATTCCCTCGGTATATTATGTAATTCCTCAATTATATTAAGCTCTTCCTTCTCCCAAGAATTATTATGAAATATATACATTAAGTTTTATTAACTTCTGGTCTTTTATTTTGTAATGTTTCATTAAAACTTCAAAACTTTTGTTTTGTATTGCAATTTTCTTAACATATATTCTTTAGCCATTATGATTATATTTAGGAGAAACCGCTAAGGGTGTAGGTTTTAGCTCTTTCTTCATAGTTTAAAATTTTGTCTTGTTATTCTCCCTGTAGCTGGTTCTATGAAATCATATATCTATATTCTCCTGTTTTGGGATCCTGTATGTAGTTATCATATCTCCTCTTCTATCAACCAACGAGAGAATATCTGTTTTAAGTCTTTCTTTGCTACTCTTTTTTTTTTTTTTTTTTAGCTCTGGAAGCCATTTTGCAGCACATCTTTGAACTTTTTCTATCTTATTCACGTTTTTTTTCAGGTGTGGACACCACACTACTGCTGCATATTCCAATTTTGGCTTAACGTACGTTGTGAACCGTTTTTTTTTTTTTTTTAGCATTTCTCTATTCATTAATCTGAAGGTTATTTTGACGTTCGTGAAGCATAAGAATTTCTAAATCCTTTTAGATTTAGAAATATTTTGCCTATATTCCTAGACCCCCTTTCTTTCTCTTAGTATTTTGTTATTCTAGTTTCCTTTATATGATAATTATCGTCAGATACTCAAGCCATAGTTATTTTTTAATTAATCTGCATAGTTATTTTTTAATTAGTCTCCATAGTTATTTTTTAATTAATCTGCATAGTTATTAATTTAATTAGTCTCCATAGTTATTTTTTAATTAATCTGCATAGAATTTTCACATTTACGACCATTTACATAGTTTTTAGTTCCATCTAGCAAGTCATATAAATTAGAATCATCTACACAAATACTGATCGCTGTAGGAATCACCGGTGACAATTTTCCAGGGTAACATGATTTTATCCTCGTATCAGTGTTCGCATTTTTCTCTTCAACCAAAATCTCTCTTCCATTGAAATAGTTTGTCTCTTGTTAGGTAAGAGGACACACGTGTGACTAATGTGTCCTTCTACCTAACACATTGTCGGTAATTCTACTTCTGTTATCAGTTTGTCTCTTATTCCTTCTTCGTAGTTTCCAGATCAGTAGATTTCCAGATTAGTATTTTATGGGAACTCTCAATAGATTTTTAAATCTAAATAAATACACGAGTCCATCCATTTCACCATTGAGCAATACAGTTTTTGTGTTGTTAACATGTAAAATGCAAAATAAGGTTGACAAACTTTCATTTATATTACGTATACACGTTACTTTCCTGTGTGTGTTTTAAGACAGCAGTTCTAATTCGTGGAACATTTTCTTTTCAATTTGGGTCTGGTCTGAGACCGGCCCACGAGGCAAATGCTTGTCGGAACCCGTTACAGACATAAAACATACCACGGGCGGGGTTAGAACCCATGATCAGAGAGTTTCAGAACTCCAGACCGTCGCGTTAGCCACTGGGCCAGCTAGCCAGTTGGATGAATCTTATTGTGGCTAGCAGACCCAGTGGCTAACGCGACAGTCTGGAGTTTTGAGACTTTCTGATCCCGGGTTCTAACCCCCACCTGTGGTACTGTTTGTTTGCAATCGTGTCATTACGATTTCGTGAGTCCCATTAGAGACATATCAGTAACAGAATTTGATATACAGGAGAACAAGAATCTAATGAATATCCTTGTAAATAAATCACGGTCAGCGACGGCTCAGGGGTTCACGTAACTGTTAAGGAAAATATGTCATGGAAATCTGAATAACCTTCAACAGACATTATCCTCCTCGGATATTTCAACCTCTAAAATATGAAAAATAAGATGGTGAGTCTAAGCGTTGTACTAGTAATACTTAGTACTGCAGATACACACCAGAGAGCTAATGAGGATTATTGTAAAGTTTCCTTTTAACCAACAGATAACAAAAACAAATTGAAATGAAAGCATACTGGACTTTATCTTCGGAAATAACGAGGAACTAATCAGACAAATAACAATTACAAATACAATATATTCCGACACAACATCATAGGAATGTTAAGAAGAATAAATACAGGAGGCTGAAAACTTCAGTAATACTGCAAGAGTAAATTTAACTTCAACAACCGAAAATTTAACCTGGACAAAATAAAGAAATTACTGTCAGACATACCCTGGACAACAGTTATGAGAACCCTAAATCCTAAACCCTCACAGAGGCATGGAAAGTCTTTATAAAATATGTACCATTGAGAAAACCTAATAGATCAAAGAGGTAGTAGAAGAATGTACAGAAGAGAAAGGGTTACCAAACTGATTAAAAATGTGAATCTGTCGCAGCAAAGGATACTACAGAAACTTGAGATTTCGTACACAAAAATTTCTACGTATATACATAATACAAGTTAAGAACTACAGTACCTGTAGAATTAATCGCAGGAGGTTCATGCATTGACAATGAAAAATAAATAAGCGAAATTCTAAAATATGAAATATGAAATAATGTTCAACAATCCACTAAACGAAATTGAGTTGGAGAATGAAAAAAAAATCATCCCCCATGGAAGTGACACATAAAACGGACAAATAGTAATCCCTGAAATTTGAAATAATGCCACTGGTGACGCTAGTCACTTTGTGCTCTCTCGCTTAGAGTACTGTTTAGTGTTGGCAGCTCCATTCAGAGCAAGAGATATTAATGCTGGAACAAATACACAAATCATTTACTGGCCGCATAGAGCCAATGAAGCATCTAAATTTCTGGGAAGGTCTCAAAAGTCCTAAATATGTACTCTATGGAGTGCAGAAGAGGTATATGATAATATATAAATGCAAATTACTTGATGGCGTAGCAACAAATCCACACATTCCTACAGCACAACAATAGAGTGACTGATTTGGGATAAAAGGGTAAAATAAACCCAGTGAAAAGCAGGGGCGCCCTGGGTACAGTAAGAGAACATTGTATCAACATTTGTGGTGTCAGATTATTTAACATTTTACCAGATGATGTTAGAAACACTAATGGAACAATTGTAGAAGTCTTCAAGAGGTAACTTGAAAAGCACCTCCGCCACGTACTGGATTAACCAGGCTATGATGGATGTGTGTGCCAGTGGGTCACCAGCATCAACAGCTTGGTTCATCAGACAAGACTGGCCCAGAGCCAGGCTGCAGGATAACTATCAAAACCCGCAAAGATATATCAAAGTTATACAAACCGAACAGTTCCATAGGAGGATTTTGCCCTCCACCTGTATTATCCAATTTAGCGATCTTTCGTAGCATTTTTATGAAAAATATACCGTGGAGAAAGGTAACTAGATTCCCCAAAACTCTTCCTTATCGCTCCGTGTATATAGCAGCACCAGTGTAGGTCATTTTTTTAATTTTTTGCTTTACCCGTTTGCCTTATGATGTGCTAAAAAAAATATCCAGATCAGTCAGTTTAAGTCTTCTGCCCACTCCTGTACAACCCAAGACGACACATCTCGTCTGAACTTAGAGCTACGGGTTTAGCCCTTCACATATTAATATTTTGGTCAACATCAATTACTTTCTTTACTTTTGTAATGTATCTATTTTATTTGGCTGGGTGGGACTGAAGTCCACTTTTTTTATAGGCATACTTTTCTTATCATATATATACATTTTTTTTTTGTATTTTTGCCCTTCATGTTTAATTTTATTTTTAAAAATTTGAATGGATTTTGTTTCGGCTTCCTGAGTTTTTTTTTCTTCTATTTTCTTCATCTTTTCTTATATTGTCCGGCGCTGAGGAATAACATGAACATTGATAAGTACGTTATGGAACAATATGCAATGCAAACAGACTGATGTGGTAGCCAGGCTTAGTTACAAGTAAAAAAAAAAATACCACGGGAGGGGTTAGAACCCGCGGATTCTAACCCCGCCCGTGGTATGGTTTGTTTGTAATCGTGCCATTACGATTTCGTGAGTTTAGTTACAAGTGCATGTGGCAGTCTGGCAGAGACACAGATGATAATCAAACCAAATGCAAAGTATGTGGCCAGGCCTATGGTCACAATCTTGAACAGTGTGCTTAATTGTCCACTTTTTGACGAATATAGATTTGGACAGTATAATAACCTATGTTATTTGTCAGGATATATTATTAATGAAAATATGATACAAGATATATTAAGCAAATTTCTTCAATTTAATAGATAAGTGAACTGCAGATACGAATCCAGATGTACGTCTGTAAATCCTTTTGGGCCCTAGTTCCTAGGCCTTTCGCGCTGCCGTCCATAGGATGGATATGGGGTGCGCAATAACCTAACCACTTCGGCGGCAAAATCTAAATCTAATCTGAGGTCTGGGGTTACGGGTAAGCTGTGTAGTGCGGGTCCAGGGCGGGTCACCAAAGATTGATACGGCTGAATCGGAAGATTTATATATAGCGGCGGCGGCTTCAAAGCGGTTATAATAAGCAATGTTGAGAGTGGCCAGTCACGGCCACTGGCCACAGTGGCCACAGTGGCCACTGGGGCCGTCTTGGCCATTGCCCTTGTAGCGATGCTCGCCTTAATAGTTATCCATGACACAAGTTAAATGTTCTTTCGCCCACCTCCTCCAACCCACCCGCCAACCCACCCACCTCCTCATCAACCCACTTTCCGACCCACTACAACCCCTCTCTTGTTCATTCTCCCCCTCCCCGTCTGAAATCCCTTAACTTCGACTTCAAGGCTCCCAAACCCCAACAACTCCCAACCCCAACCTTGGTTCATCTCCCCAACCCCTAAACCCCGCTATTTACATTACCGACTCCTGCCTTCTTCCTCGCCAACCCCCAGCTACTCCGGTCTTCCTCGCCAACCCCCAGTTACTCCGGTCTTCCTCGCCAACCCCCAGTTACTCCGGTCTTCCTCGCCAACCCCCAGTTACTCCGGTCTTCCTCGTCAACCCCCAGTTACTTCGGTCTTCCTCGCCAACCCCCAGTTACTCCGGTCTTCCTCGCCAGACTTCGCCTCCAGCTTGTGGCTAATGATTCAGATATTAAGGTGGTCAAGGTGCTTCAAGGTGTTTGTTTTCTGACCAGAAGATATATTTTGTTGGTCAGGGTGGGCGTGGTCTCGGTATCCTCGTGCAGGTGTAAATGTGTAACTATGGGCGTACTGTGGCTGTGGGCGTACTGTAGCTGTGGGAATATTGTGCATGTGGATGTACTGTGGCTGTGGGCGTACTGGGGCTGTCGGCGTACTGTGGTAGTAGGCATGCTGTGGGAGTTGGCATGTTGCGGATGGTGCTGAGAGCGTGCTACAGGTGTGGGTATGTTGATGTGGGCTTGCTGCGGGTGTGGGAATGTTGTGCGTGTGTAGCATGCTGTGGGTGTGCAACATGTGAACATGCTGTGGGAATGGGCATGCTATGAGAATGTAGCATACTCTGGGAGTGTATCATACTGTGGGAGTGTAGCATGCTGTGAGAGTGAGCATACTGTGAGAATCTAGTATGCTGTGGGAGTAAGCATATTGTGGGAGTGTAGCATGCTGTGGGAGTGAGTGTACCGAGGGAGTGTAGCGTACTGTGGGAGTGTAGCATACTTTGGGAGTGTAGCATGCTGTAGTAGCGAGCATACTGTGGTAGTGCAGCATACTGTGGGAGTGCATCATACTGTGGGATGTAGCATGCTGTGGGAGCGAGCATACTGTGGGAGTGTAGCATACTGTGGGAGTGTATCATACTGTGGGGTGTAGCATGCTGTGGGAGTAAGCATACTGTGGGAGTGTAGCATGCTGCGGGAATGAGCATACTGTGGGAGTGTAGCATGCTATGGCAGTAAGCATACTGTGGGAGTGTAGCATACTGTGGGAGTGTACCATACTGTGGGAGTGTAGCATGCTGTGGGAGTGAGCATGCTGTGGGAGTGTAGCATGCTGGGAGTAAGCATACTGTGGGAGTGTAGCATTCTGCGGGAGTGAGCTTACTGTGGGAGTGTAGGATACTGTGGGAGTGTAGCATACTGTGGGAGTGAGCATATTGGGGGAATGAGCATACTGTGGGAGTGTAGCATGCTGCTAGAGCGAGCATACTGTGGGAGTGTAGGATACTGTGGGAGTGTAGCATACTGTGGGAGTGAGCATACTGTGGGAGTGAGCATACTGTGGGAGTGAGCATACTGTGGGAGTGAGCATACTGTAGGAGTGAGCATACTGTAGAAGTGAGCATACTGTGGAAGTGAGCATATTGTGGAAGTGAGCATACTGTTGGAGTGAGCATACTGTGGGAGTGAGCATACTGTGGGAGTGAACATACTGTAGGAGTGAGCTTACTGTGGGAGTGAGCATACTGTGGGAGTGAGCATACTGTGGGGGTGAGCATACTGTGGGAGTGAGCATACTGTAGGAGTGAGCATACTGTGGGAGTTAGCATACTGTGGGAGTGAGCATACTGTGGGAATGAGCATACTGTGGGAGTGAGCATACTGTGGGAGTGAGCATACTGTGAGAGTGAGCTTACTGTGGGAGTGAGCATACTGTGGGAGTTTGCTTACTGTGGGAGTGAGCATACTGTGGGAGTGAGCATACTGTGGGAGTGAGCATACTGTGGGAGTGAGCATACTGTGGGAGTGAGCATACTGTGGGAGTGAGCTTACTGTGGGAGTGAGCATACTGTGGGAGTGAGCATACTGTGGAAGTGAGCATACTGTGGAAGTGAGCATACTGTGGGAGTGAGCATACTGTGGGAGTGAGCATACTATGGGAGTGAGCATACTGTGGGAGTGAGCATACTGTGGGAGTGAGCACACTGTGGGAGTGAGCATACTGTGGGAGTGAGCATACTGTGTGAGTGAGCATACTGTGGGAGTGAGCATACTGTGGAAGTGAGCATGCTGTGGGAGTAAGCATGCTATGGGAGAGAGCATACTGTGGGAGTAAGCATACTGTGGGAGTAAGCATACTGTGGGAGTGAGCATACTGTGGGTGTGAGCATACTGTAGGAGTGAGCATACTGTGGGAGTGAGCATACTGTGGGAGTGAGCATACTGTAGGAGTGAGCATAAAGTAGGAGTGAGCATACTGTAGGAGTGAGCATACTGTAGGAGTAAGCATTCTGTGGGAGTGAGCATACTGTAGGAGCGAGCATACTGTAGGAGTGAGCATACTGTAGGAGTGAGCATACTGTGGGAGTGAGCATACTGTGGGAGTGAGCATACTGTGGGAGTTAGCATACTGTAGGAGTGAGCATACTGTAGGAGTGAGCATACTGTGGGAGTGAGCATACTGTAGGAGTTAGCATACTGTAGGAGTGAGCATACTGTAGGAGTGAGCATACTGTGGGAGTGAGCATACTGTAGGAGTGAGCATACTGTAGGAGTGAGCATACTGTAGGAGTGAGCATACTGTAGGAGTAAGCATACTGTAGGAGTGAGCATTCTGTGAAAGTGAGCATACTGTAGGAGTGAGCATACTGTAGGAGTGAGCATACTGTGGGAGTGAGCATACTGTGGGAGTGAGCATACTGTAGGAGTGAGCATACTGTAGGAGTGAGCATACTGTGGGAGTGAGCATACTGTAGGAGTGAGCATACTCTGGGAGTGAGCATACTGTGGGAGTGAGCATACTGTAGGAGTGAGCATACTGTAGGAGTGAGCATACTGTAGGAATGAGCATACTGTGGGAGTGAGCATACTGTGGGAGTGAGCATACTGTAGGAGTGAGCATACTGTAGGAGTGAGCATACTGTAGGAGTGAGCATATTGTGGGAGTGAGCATACTGTGGGAGTGAGCATACTGTAGGAGTGAGCATACTGTAGGAGTGAGCATACTGTAGGAGTGAGCATACTGTAGGAGTAAGCATTCTGTGGGAGTGAGCATACTGTAAGAGTGAGCATACTGTAGGAGTGAGCATACTGTAGGAGTGAGCATACTGTGGGAGTGAGCATACTGTGGGAGTGAGCATACTGTGGGAGTGAGCATACTGTAGGAGTGAGCATACTGTAGGAGTGAGCATACTGTGGGAGTGAGCATACTGTAGGAGTGAGCATACTGTAGGAGTGAGCATACTGTAGGAGTGAGCATACTGTAGGAGTAAGCATACCTTAGGAGTGAGCATTCTGTGGAAGTGAGCATACTGTGGGAGTGAGCATACTATAGGAGTGAGCATACTGTGGGAGTGAACATACTGTGGGAGTGAGCATACTGTAGGAGTGAGCATACTGTAGGAGTGAGCATACTGTGGGAGTGAGCATACTGTAGGAGTGAGCATACTGTGGGAGTGAGCATACTGTGGGAGTGAGCATACTGTAGGAGTGAGCATACTGTAGGAGTGAGCATACTGTAGGAATGAGCATACTGTGGGAGTGAGCAAACTGTGGGAGTGAGCATACTGTAGGAGTGAGCATACTGTAGGAGTGAGCATACTGTAGGAGTGAGCATACTGTGGGAGTGAGCATACTGTGGGAGTGAGCATACTTTGGGAGTGAGCCTACTGTGGGAGTGAGCATACTGTGGGAGGGAGCCTACTGTGGGAGTGAGCATACAGTGGGAGTGTAGCATACTGTGGAAGT
>NC_091316.1:6077702-6180202 GCF_038502225.1 Cherax quadricarinatus
TCTCCATCAACTGTGTTATCTTCTTCCTCAACTGTGTTTTCTCCATCAACTGTGTTATCTTCTCCCTCAACTATGTTATCTTCTCCATCAACTGTGTTATCTTCTTCCTCAACTGTGTTTTCTCCATCAACTGTGTTATCTTCTCCCTCAACTGTGTTATCTTCTCCATCAACTGTGTTATCTTCTTCCTCAACTGTGTTTTCTCCATCAACTGTGCTATCTTCTCCCTCAACCGTGCTATCTTCTCTATCAACTATCTTCTCCCTCAATTGTGCTATCTTCTCCCTCAACTCTGCTATCTTCTCCCTCAACTGTGCTATATTCTCCATCAACTGTGCTATCTTCTCCCTGATCACCACTGACAGCAGGCTGATCACCACTGACAGCAGGCTGACCACCACTGACAGCAAGCTGATCACTGACAGCAAGTTGATCACCACTGACAGTAGACTGTCACCACTGACAGTAGACTTTTACCTTGCATAAGCAATTGGAGGTAACCAAATTTAATTCAAGGAAGGAAATGGTAGCTCCAGTGCCTAGAATCAAGGGCCCTTCAACAGTATCAAGGAGTGTAGGTAATAAAGAGCTTGAAAGTTCAGCAGGAGAATACACTGAAAGATTTTTTTAATGATCCACAATAAAATCCTCTCCATTGTCACCGAGGTCCCAGCAGACACCTCCGCTCTAGAACAAGTGTACTTTATTGGTAAGTGTAGAAGCTGAGGGCACACTTATTAACAGTGATATAAAAAGTGTCTTTAACATCACATACCAAGATACAGACAACCCGTCGTCTTAGTAACAATATATCACGGTAACTATGACAGTAAAATGGCAACTGTTTATTGGGCCTTAAACAGTGATTTTTATTGAGTTCGATATGTCTCTCGTTTTCTGTTCGTGTGTCATAACTTTTCATTACCATCTTGTTTTCCAGTTGTAACATTTCGCCATTGTCATGGCGAAATGTTACAATTGGTTAATTTTTACTGACAGAGGGCAAGCTAACCCAACTAATCCTACCCTAATTAAACCTAACTTAATCTGAGCCTAACCTAAACTAATTAATGTAAATTGAGAAATCCAGAGAGACTTTGCGAGGATAGGTTGTAAGAGAAGAGGTGACGCTGGTGTATGGGTCACCGTGGGCGCTGGTGTATGGGTTACCGTGGGCGCTGGGGCATGGATTACTGTGTCTACCTGGTGTCAACCTGGAGGGTATTCCGGGGCTCAACGCCCCCGCGGCCCGGTCCATGACCAGGCCTCCCGGTGGATCAGGACCTGATCAACCAGTTTGTTACTGCTGGCCGCACGTAGTCCAACGTACGAACCACAACCCGGCTGACCAGGCACTGACTTTAGGTATCTGTCCAGCTCCCGCTTGAAGACAACCAGGGGTCTATTGGTAATTCCCCTTACGGCTGGTGGGAGGCTGTTAAACAGTCTTGGACCCCGGACACTTATTGTGTTTTCTCTTAGTGTACTAATGGCGACCCTTCTTTTCACTGGGGGTATGTTGCATCACCTGTCAAGTCTTGCTTTCGTAGGAAATGATCTCTATGTGCAGATTAGGGACCATTTCCTCTAGGATTTTCCAGACGTAGATTATGATGTATCTCTCTTGCCTGTGCTCCAGTGAGTACAAGTGCTTCCAGGCGTTCCCAGTAGTTAAGGTGTTTGATTGAAGGTATATGTGCAGTAAAGGTTAGTGTATTGCCCAATCCTTGTAATTGCCTGAGAATAGCAAAAGAACACTGTGAAGGATAAACTTTTATCTCGACAAACTTCACTCTCATTAAGCTACTTATTAGCAAAACAATGTCTCAACCAACGCTCTCTTCCTGCATCGTAAGACCTTCACTATCGCTGGCAGTATGACATATCGATCTGACCGAGAATCGTCTCGGTTTGACGATCGCCTTGGAAAAAAAAAAATAACATTGTACACTTTCTTGAGGAAGCAACCCGTAAAGTTTCTCCTAATTCTAGTGTGACTACAACGATCCTCTCCCTCTTCCCGACCTGTCCTCTGGTTCTCTGTTTTTGTCTCGCTTAATTGTGACTTGACATTGGTCCAGGACGAAGCGAAACGTCGTCTTCCTTTCCATAGATGTGGGTATATTTAGTGACATGCTACTGCCACGTTATTTCGACAGGTATTCTTCACTGCAGTCAGGCGTTTCAAGCACAGGAACGTCAGCCAGGTCAGAGACCGAGACGCGGGGGCAATGATCCCCAGACCCGACTAGAATACCCGAAGGTAGTATTCCCCTTCACGCTTGGCAGTATTTCCTTCACTCAGGCTCGGTAATACTCGAGTGCAGAGGAGAATATAGCGCTGGGAGTGTAATTCCGCAAGGCTGTGTGCCGGTGCTCAGAGAGGAGCGGGCAGGGGGGAGGTGGAGGCCTCTGTCGGTAATGGATTGTACACACAGACCTTCCAATCACCGTCATTATCACGAAAATGATCATCTTTACTCCCGTGGGTTGCCGGTGAACCTTTTTCTCTCTCTCCATCTCGCTCAACCCATCATTGGTTGTATATAATTGCTTAAAATTATATGAGGATTATTTAAGGTTATTTCAGCGTATATGATGGAATTACTTCAAGGGGAAAAAAAGAATAAGTTTGATTTAGAGGCTAGTTGTATACATATTTACAGGCTAGTTGCATACATATTTACAGGCTAGTTGTATACATATTTACAGGCTAGTTGTATACGTATTTACAGGCTAGTTGTATACATATTTACAGGCTGGTTGTATACATATTTACAGGCTAGTTGTATACATATTTAAAGGTTTGTATATAAATTTTTAGGCTAGTTGTATACATATTTACAGGCTAGTTGTTTACGTATTTATCAGGACGAAATTTTGGTGGGGGAGCTAGGGTTAAGGAGCGAGCCAGGGGTGGGGAGAGCTAGGGGGTGGTATTATCTAAGGGGTGGGGGGTGAACAAGAGAAGACGGGGGAGAAGAACGAGGAGGGGGGAAAGGTGCATCTGGAAGGTGTGCACAACCATGCTGAGCAACAATTGTAACTCATCCCTTCCCTCCCCTCTCCATCGCCCCTTCTCTATACCCCTCTCCCTTTCCAATACCCCCCAACCCCCGTCTCTATTCCTCTTTCTCACCCAGACTCCCCCGCCCCATCGCGCATCCTCGATCTTCCAACCTCTTCCCATTTCCATTCCATCTTTGGTATTCTCCCCTCCCTCCCACCCTCCCTCCCACCCGTCCCTGTGCAACAGTGTTACCTCCCCTCTCCCACTCTCATGCCCAGGTCGCCTCTCAACCCCCTTACCCCTTCCAATATCTCCTACCCACTGGGGCGAGTGTTTCACTCCCCCACCCACCACCTTGAAGGCTTCATCTCAACCCGCCCTTTCCATATCTTTTCCAACCGTTCCAGAAAGCATTCTGGGCACTTCCAGAGCGCACTGTACGCATTTCCAGAATGCACGTGTGCGCTTTTAGTACGCATTCTGCGTATTTCCAAAAAAGAATAAATAAAAAATATATTTTAGGTGCTCTTTTTTTTTTACCATACTCATGCCGGCCTTTCGTGTGCCCCAGTTTTTCGAGGTGAAGCTATTCTCCCCTTCTATTCCCGGGGGCACTTTATGACCCTTACGTGCTTACAGCTTCCCCATAAATATAATAATAACATTTAAGGTCCCCAAAGGAAAAAAAAAGTAAATGCAAGTCGTTAGAAAAGTTAGAAATATTAAATTTTTTTACACTTTTTTTTTTAGGAAAGTTTAGTAAGGAAAAAACTGGAATATAAAATAATGTATTACCAAAAATGGGAAATCCAGAAATCGGAAAATAAAAAAAAAATTGGAATATCCCAAAAATTAGAATACGTATTAAAAAAATTGGGATATTCAAAAACTGGAATACCATAAACTATCCTATTGCTATATCTGGTGATTTGTTTGAGTTCTTGGCCATGGGCTGACAGTGGGTACTGCTGCTGCACTCAGTAACCCATGAATATACGGTGTCAGGAACTACGACTCTGCTGCGTGCGGCGTTCCTACGACAGCTTCTTCACTCCCTCGTTTATTGTGTCTTCTAGAGCGGGTTGAATACCTTTCCTAGGTGAGGCGAGGTGGGAGCAAGGTACATGGGAGTACGTGGGAGAGAGACGACAGAGGACGAGGAGGACCACACCGAGGCTATGTGCTGAGGTATTCCTCAGCACATAGCTATAGGTATCCCTTAGCACTATAGCTACAGGATAGTTTATGTGCTTCCACTTAGATTAAACACAGTTGTGTATGTTGGTGTGCTTGTCAAGGATAGAAAAATAAAGTAGAAGAATCGGGCAAGGCGGAGTGGGACGAGGTGATGCGAGGTGGGGGCCAAGTGGAGATCAGGTGGGGACCAGGTGAGGGCCAGGTGGGGTCCAAGTGGGGAGGACCATCCCCCACACACCATCAGAAGCTGACCACCACTCCTCTGCTAAAAAAAAAGGGTAAAAAAAAAGGGAAGAATGATGAGCGACGTACAATGGTAGATGTGGTGGGGACCAGTTATTACCTGCTGATAGTTCCTGGGGTCAGAGGCCCCCCCGAGGCCCGCTCCCACACCAGACGTCCCGCTTGACGGCCTGATCAGTCAGGTTGTTGGCGCTACCCGCACGCATTCCCACGTGAGCACCACAGGACATTCTTGGGGGAGATGCAGAATTAACAGCTCGAGGATTGAGATACAAGATTGCACTGTGATTTTCTGAGCTTTAGAAAGTAACGCTATACGTGGAGAAAGAAACAAATTACAGAGACGAACTTTATACAGACGTTTCGCTTCGATCTACTCCACAGGTGAAACGTCTCAAGATATCCTCTCTGCACTTGTGTCTTCACCTATTACCCATACGACTGGAGACGAAGACAAACAGTAAAATAAGCTTTATCACGGACAACGTTTCGATCAGTGTACAGCTCGATATCGAGCAAAACATGGTCTCAATAAAAGTTCATTCTGCTGCATACTACTACGTCATCAATCTATCAATCAGCCCATCAAGACGAGTGTAAATTTATTGCGATAATCAAGCTGAATATCAACAAATACAGGGTGTTTCAAATTAATTGACCCAATTTTAAAGCAGATTGCTTTGAAATTGGGTCCATATATTTAAAACACCCTGAACAATGCATTCATACTAGAAATATACTAAGTAACTTCGGGCTGATCTAAGATGGGATAAAAAGCCTTAAACTAAATTATAAGGTATTCCAGAAGGGTAATATTGAAATTGGTTGCCCATTATTTTTCTTTTTCTAGGTTGTCTGTATCTTTTCGCTCATAACACGAGACGGTCTCGCTCGTAACGTCTTCACATTTTCAGTGCTGGTGTACGGTAACCAGGGCAAGATTTCCGTAACTACTGGCGAGTGAAGGTTCTCTGGGACCACTGTTGTCGAACCCACTCAAAGATGTTGGGTAAAAGGACGCAAGTGCAACTAATGCGATTTTATTGTGGCAACGTTTCGCTCTCCACGAGCTTTGTCAAACGGCTTGATAAAGCTCCTGGAGAGCGAAACGTTGCCACAATAAAATGTCGCACTAGTTGCACTTGTGTCCTTTTACTTATCACATTGTCGGTAATTCTACCAATATTAATACAATTCAAAGATACCTGGGACGGATGTGATAACCTTCAAAAACCTCTGCTGTTGGGGTCTCAAGCTCTCAAAAAAAAGTTGCATCCCGTAGGCGCACATATACCAATGTTACATGGAAAATTGGTATGGATTTTTTTTTTATATTAAATCGTGTTAAATATATTCGACTTTACCTTTCTCGAATATTTACTGGCCGACATATCTTATTGCCAGCTTAGTGCCCATCAGGTTCAGCTTGTAAGCTGGAAAATTGATCAGTATACTAAATTAGTTAAAAACAAATGGAACTGTGATAACTAGAGAATGCCTCTTCTGATCTGCTTCAAACTTTTAGCCCCGGTGTGTTTTGCAAAAAGGTTCGCGTGTTTACAGGATTGCTCAAGTCCCAATTTGCCAGCTTTATTAAACATTGATACTGGTTTTCCTGAGAAATATTCCCTGAGAAGTATTCCCTGAGAAGTATTCCCTGAGAAGTATTCCCTGAGAAGTATTCCCTGAGAAGTATTCCCTGAGAAGTATTCCCTGAGAAGTATTCCCTAAGAAATATTCCCTGAGAAGTATTCCCTGAGAAGGATGACGTCATATAAGTTGAAACTGTACATACAATATTTCAAATTTTACCGAATTGTTAAAATCATGGAATCGTTGGGTTAAGATAAATTACTGAAGATCGGGTTTATTATAAGAAATCTTGCCTTTCACTGAGCTCTGTGTGAATTTTAATTGCTAGTTTTATTATATAAATTAGTTTCCCATGTAATAACTAAGGAATGACTCTTCTGGTCGACTTCAAACGGTAATTCCCTGTGTAACTTAATTAGAAGTACTGTTGTATTAAAATGGAGCTGTTTAACTGCCAATTTGTCAATATCTTTGAGAAAAATACATCGAATTATTTTAAAAAATCAAATATATTGTAGCAGAGAATATCAAATTGAAAATAACTAATTTTTTACGGCATTTTTAATTTTCACGAATTTTGTGAGCCCTTAAACAGTTTATTTTTGCACGGCTTTGTGCCAGAGCCGGTCATCGTGCTAGGCACTGTACAGGGTTCTTATTCTCCATCGGAACGCCTTACCCGATCGGCTTCATTTTTTTTATTTATTTTCAACCCTGGTGAATTAGTGACATGTGAATGTTGGGAGGCGCGCTTATCAAGCCCGATTTTATATAGACCATTCACGAAATAACTTGAGAAAACCGTGTTTGGTTGGCTTCAAAATTTCGACTCTCTCTTACGACCTCCCGATAAGAATGTTGCTAATGTTAATAACGGGGTGTGTGTGGGCGCCATTTTGCCAATTTCAATCTGGTAATGTTGTAATATTTTTCATTATCCTGGGTATGACCTCCATGGAGGGGGGGGGGTGTTCAATGCTGGTGAGGGGAGTTCCTGATCCTAGGAGGAGTTAGATTTACCCTCCCCTTTGCTTGGATCGAATCCGAATGCCTCTCTTTATCCCCCACCCCAGCAGCTATATGACCCTCCCCTACGGGTTTAGCTCCCCCCAAGTTTTAAAATAAAGACATTCTAAACTGACTGATATACTTCTTTTTAAACGGAAGAAAAGTAGGCGCAAATTTTGATGGAGTCTCCACAAAAACTGGAGAATGCATCCTCTGCTCGGCTTTAAACTTCTCGTGGTGATGTGCTTTTCCCAAAGGAAGCTCCATCCTGATTTTTGGCTAAGTTTTAATGTGTTTATTAAACCAGTTTTCTTGCGAATAACTGGAGAATGGCTCTTCTGTTCAGATATAAATCGCTATTTTAATTTATTCTGTTACCCTAGATTAAATATACAAAAAGTACATATTATGTGACGTGTTACATCTGTCTTTACATAGTAAAAAAAAAATCGAAAAAAAAAAATTTCGGAGCACTTCTGCAAGTCTGATCAAATTTGCTCTGCTGAAGAGGGTTTTACCATGCTTACAGGAACATTCAGTTTATCTCAGTTTGTATACCCCATGTTTGTGTCGAATGGCACTGCTATCATGGCATAAGTTGTTCCATCGTGAATGGTGCTACCCACTAGAATAGTACAAAGACACTTAACTTTTCGCTCTGTGTTAAGGTTAGTCATGTAAATGGTCCAAGTCGGACCGAAACGTCGTCGTAAGCTCCTCTCTTCTATGTGCTGGTTATTTGTGTATTGAAGAAACTCTGGAAGGGAGGAAACATAACTGGATATGAGGTCTCTACAGAGGAACACGCGACTTGATAAAGCTCTACACGTAACGCAGTTTATAAGCAAGCTTCATAATAAAGCTTTATAGGAAAGCTTTACAAGAAAATTTAAAAGAAAGCTTTTCTGTATAATTTTCTTACTGCTTTTCTAATTACTTTCCTAGTTATCTTTCTTGCTGAGTATCTTTCTACCGGGATGAGTTATCCATCTCTACAGCTGTTCCTGGACAGATATTATGCTGATATTGCTTTATCATTCTCTCTCACACATGTCATTCATTAGGAAATGTGTTTACAACTGAATGATGCTTAATCAGCAATCTAAATTGCATCTTCAGAGTCTACAATTTATATACCAGTTTATTTCTAGTGGGGCAATAAATTTATGTTGTGTGGGGTCGTATTATCTGGGGAGTGAGTGGTGGTGGTGGTGGCAGATGGTGGTCAATAGGACGTGGTGGTGGCCAGTAGAACGTGGTGGTGGCAGGTGGTGTCAATATGAAATGGTGGTGGCAGGTAGTGATCAGTACAACGTGATGGTGGCAGGTAGTAACCAACTGAACATGGCTTTGGGTGTTGTGATGACCACAGCTCATCACAACACAGCACAACATCTCAACACATCTCGCTCAGTTGTAAATTCAACCGTCCAAGACGAAATCCTTTAAATAAATATATAGTGGGACTGCGACGCCATTATTGCCTCTTTCTCGCCTCATCCCAGATATGAAATTAAAGAACGGTGAATAAATTGAAGAATGGATGGCGACTCGAAGCGTGGCTCTGGCAGGAAGCAGCCCAACACAATACCACCGAGCCACGAAGCTGGGGCTGTGGAGAAGAATATGATGGCAGCTGTTGGCACTTATGCGGACAAGTCACAGGTGCTATCTGTAAGCTTCGTGGTTCTGTGATAAAACGTTGGGCCTGCTGCATATTAGCACCACGGTTCGAGTCCTCGTCCATTCTTCTATTTATTCAATGGCTGTCGTTTATTTCGATTAACCATATTTGCGAGCAATTTGCAATGTAAACAGACAGACTGGTGTTGTAGTAGGCAGGCTTAGGCTTGGTTACTTCTGGCTACTTGGCATATACATACAAACCATGATTAATTCTAAGCTTTCTTGAACATTAGGTGTACAGCTGTCCACTTAGTGAGTAACGTACAGACAGTACGTAAACCTTCATGATATATCAAGTTATAACATTAATAAAAGTAGGATATCGTAAACTAAGATATAAAAGTACATTTGTATAAATGACAGTATTGTGTAGGTGCTGTATAGGTAGGTGTATTGACAACATTTACCACACTGGACAAAAGTCGCATCACAACCCACGAGGCAAAAACAGCACATCACAACTCCTGCCCTCATGACAAAGTGACACACTGCAATTAATCCTAACAAACAAAACTGTACATATCAACACAAGCCAAGAAATACATCTCAACACACAAGGCAAAACGACACGTTTCTGCTCACATGGCAGAATAACACATTTCATCTCACAAGACAGAACGACACATCGTACAGAAAACGGCAGCAGTGCTGCTACCCTACTCTGTGCTAGTAAACACAGGGAACAAAAGTAGACAACAACAACAGCCCTAGAGAGAAAGACCGATCATTTTCAACCAACCAAAAATAGCTCAACACGACCACAGCCTCACGACCACCACACAGCCTCACGCCCACCACACAGCCTCACGACCACCACAGCCTCACGACCACCACACAGCCTCACGACCACCACGCAGCCTCACGACCACCACACAGCCTCACGACCACCACACAACCTCACGCCCACCACACAGCCTCACGACCACCACACAGCCTCACGACCACCACACAGCCTCACGACCACCACACAGCCTCACGCCCACCACACAGCCTCACGCCCACCACACAGCCTCACGACCACCACACAGCCTCACGACCACCACACAGCCTCACGACCACCACACAGCCTCAAGCCCACCACACAGCCTCACGACCACCACACAGCCTCACGCCCACCACACAGCCTCACGCCCACCACAGCCTCACGACCACCACACAGCCTCACGACCATCACACAGCCTCACGCCCACCACACAGCCTCACGCCCACCACACAGCCTCACGACCACCACACAGCCTCACGCCCACCACACAGCCTCACGCCCACCACACAGCCTCACGACCACCACACAGCCTCACGACCACCACACAGCCTCACGCCCACCACACAGCCTCACGACCACCACACAGCCTCACGACCACCACACAGCCTCACGACCACCACACAGCCTCACGCCCACCACACAGCCTCACGCCCACCACACAGCCTCACGACCACCACACAGCCTCACGACCACCACACAGCCTCACGACCACCACACAGCCTCACGACCACCACACAGCCTCACGACCACCACACAGCCTCACGCCCACCACACAGCCTCACGCCCACTACACTAGAAATCGATTATTACATAATCAATATCTTGGCTGGCACCCACTTGGATTGCGTCAGCCTGGCGCCTCCTCTCTCCTGTCTTCATCAAGTTACCACTTCATCCTCCATCTCTTCCTCTATCTCCCCCTTCATCCTTTTCATCCCTACATTTCTCAACCATTCTACTCATTCCTTTTCTGGCGATTTTCAGTCTCGTTTTGCCAGTTCGACCTGGAAATCGAAGCTTACCCTTAGACACAAGTGCAACACTTGGGTATCATTACCGAGGAAACGTTTCGTCACACAGTGGCTTCATCGGTCCTATACAAAGAAGAATAGTGAGGATTATAAGGAGTTTCAGGTAATCAGTCTCTCAGATTGGAGTCGATGTAAACCTTTCTACCTGTGGTTTGTGCCACCAGCCCCCCCTCCCTCCCTCCCTCCCTCCCTCCCTCCATCGCCTTCCACTTGTCTTGTAAATCATCTGGGTAAGTCTCCTCAAGGTTGGCTTCAAACTTGCCATTTTCATTACTAGAAAATCTTGACTAATTAAATACTTTTTTGTGTTAGTCAACTTTTTTTTTCTTTTTCTTTTGCATTTATCTTCTTTGTTTTTAGTCATCTTTTTAAGACTTCTTGTTTAGTCATATTCTCTCTCCATCTTTTTTGCTGAATCATCTTCTGTTGCCACCTTCTTTGCCTAGTAAACAGAACTGTTTACCATCCTAATGGCACTAAAGATAAATCAAGCTTGACTTTTTCTTCAGCTCTATGTCACGAGGCCTGGTCACAGACCGGGCCGCGGGGGCGTTGACCCCCGGAACTCTCTCCATGTAAACTCTCCAGGTAAACTGAAGGAACTCAACTCACACAATAACTAATATGCTCATCGGAGAAGCCAGGTATAGATACTCAAAAAAAATTTACAACAGAAAGTAATTAATGAGAAGTTCTTATCGATTCCGTCACATCCTGAATTATCCCTACTTGATGAGATTAATAAAATAGCCAGAGAAAGCACATTGAAAGAAACAAAATACAACTTACAAGCATGAGAAATAATATGGGAGAAGTAAATAAGGAATCTGAAAGTCATTACGAAAATTTGACAGACTCGGATGCAGTGGGAGACGAACAAATGTAGTGTACACGAGCTTTCCAAAGTCTCTGACAAGTTTGATCATGGTGTAGTAGCCCACAAAAATGCTTGCAGAAGGAATAAGTGGAAAAGTAGGCAGATGAATATTTAATATTATAATAAATAGAGCCTAAAGTGTGATAGTAAACAAGGTGAAATCAGAGCCTTCCATAACGAAAAGCTCTGTTCCCCAAGGTACAGTACTTACCCCTGTTCTCTTTCTTATATCGAACATAGACCAAAGAAAAAATCAGAATATTAACCTTTGCAGACGATACTAGAATCTGCATGACAAAACACATCAAACCTTCAAGCTGATGTGGGCCTCTGACAACAAGATATTGTTCAATGTGAACAAGTTATGGAAAGACTGGTGAAACAAAGACTGGAAAAAAAATACTGGATTGACTCGTGAGTGATTATTTTTTAGATCTTACCTTCGACGATCAGTGTTAATATCACGACCGCAAGAAAAGTGGAAGGCTGAATAATGAGAACGTTCAAAACAAGAGATGCCAAGTCAGTGGTTATACTCTTAAAGTGACATTGTTATCTCAAGGGGAAATACCGATGTAGTCCGGTAACCGTGTTTAAGGCAGGAGAAACTGCAGACCTGGAGAATGCGTGGAGAACCATCTCTTAGTGTGAGTAAATTCAGTCAAGCACCTAAATTACTGGGAGCGCTTTAAGTTCTGTCCTGCTCTGAACGTAGGCGAGAAAGATACATTATAATCTACACCTGGAAAATCTGTACACACAAATCATTCTTATGAGAGCTCAGGTATTTGCTTACCAGCAAACCTTGGTTGATTTCACCAACACCATCCCCTTCCTGAAGCACGTTTCGACCCATTAATCGATATTTCTCCGGAATGTCTCTCTAAATTGGCCCTTATGGCTGTTGTCATGAGGTCCACCAACGGCTCCACCGTTGGGCTTTGCCCCGTTGAGGACTGCCCTGTTAGTGGCTCCAACGCAGTGGTCACCCCGTTGTCAATCGTTCCGTTAGTGGCTCCACCGTTGGCGGGTGCCACGTTCATTGCCCCACCGTTGGCGGACGCCACGTTCATCGCTCTGCCGTTGGCGGGTGCCCTGTTCATCGCCCCACCGTTGGCGGGTGCCCCGGTCATCGCCCCACCCTTGGCGGGTGCCCCGTTCACCGCTCCACTGGCGGTGGCGTGTGTGAAGCCTATTACTGGAGTGCCTTCCCCTCTCCCTCTCCCTCTCCCCCTCCCCCTCCCCTCTCCCCTCCCCTCTCTCTCCCCCTTCCTCAGTCTGAGCAGTAGCTTCTGATTTATCTCTCAATTTTCCCCTCATCTCTCCGCCATGTCTCGCGCGTTCATCCCCCGATTTACATATCCCCCCTACTTTATCACGGCCTTCTCTTATCCTCCTCCGTTGTTTCCTTGCTTCCCCAGAGTGAGTGAGTGAGAGAGAGAGAGAGAGAGAGCCGTCAGCAACAGCCAGCAAGATACCTTGCTTTGTACGCATGGTTTTCAGGGTCGTTTTCGCAGTGGGTAGGTGTCGCAGTGGGTAGGTGTCGCGGTGAGTAGGTGTCGCGGTGGGTAGGTGTCGCGGTGGGTAGGTGTCGCAGTGGGTAGGTGTCGCGGTTCTAGAGTTTATCGAGGCAGTTTGATATCACGGTAAGCAGTTGTCAAAGCTGTCGGGCGACTGTTCGGGTGAGTAGGTGGCTGTTCCGGCTGGGCGGCCGGGCGAGGGGGCGGACTCTGGTCGGGCGGACTCTGGTCGGGCGGGCTTTGAACATCCCGTCACAATGAGTCGCTGCCAATAGTTTGACCCAGGACCAAATATAGGGAAAGGTCTGTGTAATTACCGTAATATACAACATGCTTGCTGATTAATCTGTAGCGTATACCAGCCATACTAACACACCCACAGCCACAGCCACACAAACACAAACACACACACACACACACACACACACACACACACACACACACACACACACACACACACACACACACACACACACACACACACACACACACACACAAACAGGGATATGATAACGACATATAAAATACTGAAAGGAATCGACAAGGTGAACAAAGACAGGATGTTCCAGAGATGGGACACAACAACAACGGGTCACAATTGGAAGTTGAAGACTCAGATGAACCACAGGGATGTTAGTATTTCTTCAGTCACAGAGTTGTCAGGAAGTGGAATAGTCTGGGGAGTGATGTAGTGGAGGCAGGAGCCATACATAGCTTTAACAAGAGGTATGATAAAGCTCATGGAGCGGGAAGAGTGACCGAGTAGCGACCAGTGAAGAGGCGGGGCCAGGAGCTGTGACTTGACCCCTGCAACCACAACTAGGTGAGCACACATACACAGCTAAATTCTACACTAACATTTCAGAAATCTTAAATAAAACCTTAAGGCCTCTCCCCAGATATATATAACAGAGAGAGAGAGAGAGAGAGAGAGAGAGACGACTGGAAAGGAAAGATCCACGAATGGAGAGGGGAAGAAATACTTGGAAAAGGGAAAAAACAATTGGACAGAGGGGAAAGAAACACAAGTGTATGGGAATGAATATAATAGGAGGGGGAAAACACGGGGGAACAAGAAACATGAAAGTGGGAGGGGGGGAAGGAAACACGAATTGAGGGAAATAAATCAGTTAACGGGGGAGGGGGAACGAATACTCACTACCCCTTACTCAGAAGATAAGAGCCACGGCTAGTAGTCCCTGGCTGCCCAGTTCGACAGTGACTGTAAATACGGAGATAAATATTCACACGAACAGATTTGTTGTCTATGTTGGCGATAGCTCCGACCTTATCGCCTCCATCTCCCTCCTCCATGTAATTAAATCTGCTACGTACAATTTCGTACGATACTTACAAGTCTACCCGTTACATTTAATGTTAGCCGTCCCTATAAAATATGACCATATCGGCAAGCATATCTAACTGCCCTCTGTAATTATATGGCAGAGTTGTGAGATTCCTTACAGTTTATCTCCTGGGATGCTGCGGCTATTGCTACTCGTGTTTGTATTCCGCGAAAACCAAGCCACTGTATATCCACCTGATTTAAGGTGTATTGTGTGAAATAACCAGCGGTGTTCAGCATTCTAGCCCATATAGATACTTCGCCCAGGGGGGATTATTGCTATTTCTGTTTCAACTCTGTTCCTCTCCTATTTTTGTTTGTGTATAAGAGAAATGAGTCCTGCCACGAGGAGGAAAAAAAAGGTTTTGCAGAATAAATAACGGTATCTGGTTGGGTATCGAGAAGGCTTCGATTCTCTCTCATCTGACACTGGAATCTTTACTCGTGCTCATGAACACGATCCAATTCCTTATGTTCGGCAGAGCCGACAACTTCTTTATTTATTTTTTCCTTGCTGTTTTTTTTATTTCTTATTGTGATGAGAGAAGCTAAGTAACTGCAGTTGTTGAGTGTTGAAAGTTGCAGAGGTTGGTTGAGTGTTGCAAGTTGCAGTGGTTTCTTGACCGTCGCTTCATGACGCTACGACCGTCAGTTCGTGATGACGCTGGAGAGAAGTAACAGCAGCTCAAATGGAATAACTAGGACAGGTATCCCAGCTGGAATAACTGGGACTGGTATTCCAGGGTAGAATTACTGGGACTGGTATCCCAGGTGGAATAACTGGGACTGGTATCCCAGGTAGAATAACTGGGACTTGTATCCCAGGTAGAATAATCGGGCCTGGTATTCCATATGAAATAACTAAGGGGAAGTATTCCAAGTTGAATAAACATAGGGACAGGTATCCCAGTTGAAAGACCTCAGTTGAGAGGTATTGAAAGTGGAATGTCAGTGTGAAAAGAGGAATTACTAATAATCCTCGTGCCATTTAATATTCCTCATGCCATTTAATATTCCTCATGCCATTTAATATTCCTCATGCTATTTAATTATAATGTCATTTAACATTCTTTATGCCACTTAATTACCATGACACTTAATATTCCTCATGCCATTTAATTGTGACACTTAATATTCTTTATCCCATTTAATTATCATGCCATTTAATAATCCTCATGCCATTTAATTATATTTAATTATTTTCATAATATTTAATTGTGACATTTAATATTCCTCATACCATTTAATTACATTTAATTATGTCATTCAACAATACTTATGCCATTTTTATTTCACATGCCTTCTCTTAGTCGCCTTCAGTTTAATTCTTAAACCATTTAACTATCCTCACATCACAGAATTATCCTCGGCCTTTAAAACCTCAAGCCATTTTTTGTTATCCAAACAAAAATAACTCGTTCCATTTATCCACTGAGAAATTCTGGCTGTAAAATACTGGATTTTTAGTCAAAAATTTTTAATTTTAGTAGTCAGCAGGAAATAGTCCGGAAAATATAGTAAATTTTCATTAATTTTCGATTTAGAGTGTGATAGTCTGCCATAGTTTGGCTGTAAACTGATGTCAGAAAATGGCTGCAACGACTCTGATGTGTCGAGATTCACCAGACTCAACCAGACTGTTGCTATTGGTAGCCCGCTGGTGCACACACAGCCAAGGCAGTCTCTTTGATCTGGCACTTAGCAGAAAAAAAGGCTCTAAACCCGCGTGGGTTATTGAACGTCATGTGATGGTGGGGATGAGATGTGAAGAGGGGCTGGGGAGGTGTGTGTGGATGAGGTGTGTAAGGATGAAATGTGAGGGGATGAAATGTGAGGGGATGAGATGTGAGGGGATGAGATGTGAGGGGATGAAATGTGAGGGGATGAGATGTGAGGGGATAAGATGTGAAGGGATATGTGAGGGGATGAGGTGTGAGGGAATGAGGTGTGAGGGAATGAGGTGTGAGGGGATGAGGTGTGAGGGGATGAGGTGTGAGGGAATGAGGTGTGAGGGGATGAGGTGTGAGGGAATGAGGTGTGAGGGGATGAGATGTGAGAGGATGAGGTGTGACGGGATGAGATGCGTGAGGATGAGGTGTGTGAGGATAAGGTGTGAGGGAATGAGGTGCGAGGGAATGAGATGTTAGGGGATGAGGTGTGAGGGGATGAGGTGTGAGGGGATGAGGTGTGAGGAGGCATTTGTTGACTATTTGGAGTAATTAAGTCAGTATTAAGTAATACTCGTAAAGTAAGGGGCCAGGAACTAGATCTCGACTCTGAACCTCCCTCTCATCCCCACACTTACGTACAATTAGTTGAGTACAATTATGTGGGTAAGATGGGGCGAGTACTCAGTTCAATTAGGTAATATTAATATGTAATTACCACGCAGTGTATAACTGCGCAGTGAGGGGAGTACAAACAGGGGAGTACAAACAGAGGAGTACAAACAAGAGAGCACAAACAGAGGAGTACAAACAGAGGAGTACAATCACAGGAGTACAAACACAGGAGTACAGACAGGGGAGTACAAACAGGAAGTACAAACAGGGGAGTACAAACAGGGGAGTACAAGCAGAGGAGTACAAACAGAGGAGTACAAACAGTGGAGTACAAACAGGGGAGTAGAAACAGGGAAGTACAAACAGAGGAGTACAAACAGGGGAGTACAAACAGAGGCGTACAAACAGGGAAGTACAAACAGGGGAGTACAAATAGAGGAGTACATACAGAGGAGTGCAAACAGAGGAGTACAAAAGAGGGGAGTACAAACAGAGGAGTACAAAAAAGGGGAGTACAAACAGAGAAGTACAAACAGGGGAAGTTCAAGTAAATGAACACCACACAGAACAATTATTAGAGTTCAACTAAGCGAGTACAACTTCCTGCAAGTACACGAGTATACACGAGTACACTCGCTCGAGTGCTAACATACACTAATAACATACACTAATAATATACATTAATAATGTAAACTAAATACACTAATAACACATTAATAACTACACTAATAACAAACTAGTACACTAATAACATACACTAATAATATAAATTAATAATGTAAACTAAATACACTAATAACACATTAATAACTACACTAATAACAAACTAGTACACTAATAACGTACACTAATAATATAAATTAATAATGTAAACTAAATACACTAATAACACATTAATAACTACACTAATAACAAACTAGTACACTAATAACATACACTAATAATATAAATTAATAATGTAAACTAAATACACTAATAACACATTAATAACTACACTAATAACAAACTAGTACACTAATAACATACACTAATAATATAAATTAATAATGTAAACTAAATACACTAATAACACATTAATAACTACACTAATAACAAACTAGTACACTAATAACGTACACTAATAATATAAATTAATAATGTAAACTAAATACACTAATAACACATTAATAACTACACTAATAACAAACTAGTACACTAATAACATACACTAATAATATACATTAATAATGTAAACTAAATACACTAATAACACATTAATAACTACACTAATAACAAACTAGTAAACTAATAACATACACTAATAATATACATTAATAATGTAAACTAAATACACTAATAACACATTAATAACTACACTAATAACAAACTACTAAGCTAATAACGTACACTAATAATGTACATTAACGTACACTTACATACTACAACACGCGTGTGATTACCAGAGACAATACACATTGTATACATTATTTGTATAGCGTCTTCCACGCTTCAAGCTATTGAAAATAATTTATATTGTAAACATTGTTTGTATACAATGTTTTGTATTACAGAGAGTCGATAATTTATCTTATAATTCACCCGTTTAATGCACGTGGAAAAATTATTTTGTGTATTTAATCGTGAAATTAAATGATTTCTAGGAATGTTTATGTTTGTCTGAAGTTTTCGTTGGAGTGGTGGGTGTGTTGGAGGGAGTGGTGGGTGTGTTGGAGGGAGTGGTGGGTGTGTTGGAGGGAGTGGTGGGTGTGTTGGAGGGAGTGGTGGGTGTGTTGGAGGGGTGGTGGGTGTGATGGAGAGGTGGTGGGTGTGTTGGAGGGAGTGGTGGGTGTGTTGGAGGGAGTGGTGGGTGTGTTGGAGGGGGTGGTGGGTGTGTTGGAGGGAGTGGTGGGTGTGTTGGAGGGAGTGGTGGGTGTGTTGGAGAGGTGGTGGGTGTGTTGGAGGGAGTGGTGAGTGTGTTCGAGGGGTGGTGGGTGTATTGGAGGGGTGGTGGGTGTGTTGGAGGGAGTAGTGGGTGTGTTGGAGATAGTGGTGGGTGTATTGGAGGGGTGGTGGGTGTATTGGAGGGGTGGTGGGTGTGTTGGAGGGAGTGGTGGGTGTGTTGGAGGGAGTGGTGGGTGTGTTGGAGGGAGTGGTGGGTGTGTTGGAGAGGTGGTGGGTGTGTTGGAGGGAGTGGTGGGTGTGTTGGAGGGAGTGGTGGGTGTGTTGGAGGGAGTGGTGGGTGTGTTGGAGGGAGTGGTGAGTGTGTTGGAGGGAGTGGTGGGTGTGTTGGAAGGGTGGTGGGTGTGTTGGAGGGAGTGGTGGGTGTGTTGGAGGGAGTGGTGGGTGTGTTGGAGGGAGTGGTGGGTGTGTTGGAGGGGTGGTGGGTGTGTTGGAGGGAGTGGTGGGTGTGTTGGAGGGAGTGGTGGGTGTGTTGGAGGGGTGGTGGGTGTGTTGGAGGGGTGGTGGGTGTGTTGGAGGGGTGGTGGGTGTGTTGGAGGGAGTGGTGGGTGTGTTGGAGGGGTGGTGGGTGTGTTGGAGGGAGTGGTGGGTGTGTTGGAGGGAGTGGTGGGTGTGTTGGAGGGAGTGGTGGGTGTGTTGGAGGGGTGGTGGGTGTGTTGGAGGGAGTGGTGGGTGTGTTGGAGGGAGTGGTGGGTGTGTTGGAGGGAGGGAGTGGTGTGTGTGTTGGAGGGAGTGGTGGGTGTGTTGGAGGGAGTGGTGGGTGTGTTGGAGGGGTGGTGGGTGTGTTGGAGGGAGTGGTGGGTGTGTTGGAGGGAGTGGTGGGTGTGTTGTGGTGGGTGTGTTGGAGGGAGTGGTGGGTGTGTTGGAGGGAGTGGTGGGTGTGTTGGAGGGAGTGGTGGGTGTGTTGGAGGGAGTGGTGGGTGTGTTGGAGGGAGTGGTGGGTGTGTTGGAGGGAGTGGTGGGTGTGTTGGAGGGAGTGGTGAGTGTGTTGGAGTGGTGGGTGTGTTGGAGGGGTGGTGGGTGTGTTGGAGGGAGTGGTGAGTGTGTTGGAGAGGGTGGTGTGTGTGTGTTGTAGGGGTGGTGGGTGTGTTGGAGGGAGTGGTGGGTGTGTTGGAGGGAGTGGTGGGTGTGTTGGAGGGAGTGGTGGGTGTGTTGGAGGGAGTGGTGGGTGTGTTGGAGGGGTGGTGGGTGTGTTGGAGAGGTGGTGGGTGTGTTGGAGGGAGTGGTGGGTGTGTTGGAGGGGTGGTGGGTGTGTTGGAGAGGTGGTGGGTGTGTTGGAGGGAGTGGTGGGTGTGTTGGAGGGAGTGGTGGGTGTGTTGGAGAGGTGGTGGGTGTGTTGGAGGGAGTGGTGGGTGTGTTGGAGGGAGTGGTGGGTGTGTTGGAGGGAGTGGTGGGTGTGTTGGAGGGAGTGGTGGGTGTGTTGGAGGGAGTGGTGGGTGTGTTGGAGGGAGTGGTGGGTGTGTTGGAGGGAGTGGTGGGTGTGTTGGAGGGAGTGGTGGGTGTGTTGGAGGGGTTGTGGGTGTGTTGGAGGGGGTGGTGAGTGTGTGTGGTGGGTGTGGGAGTGGTGGGTGTGTTGGAGGGGTGGTGGGTGTGTTGGAGGGGAGGTGGGTGTGCTGGAGGGGTGGTGGGTGTGTTCGAGGGAGTGTTTAGTGTGTTGGATGGAGTGGTGGGTGTGTTGGAGGGGTGGTGGGTGTGTTGGAAGGGTGGTGGGTGTGTTGGAGGGTGTGGTGGGTGTGTTGGAGGGAGTTGTGAGTGTGTTGAAGGGAGTGGTGAGTGTGTTGGAGGGGTGGTGGGTGTGTTGGAAGGAGTGGTGGGTGTGTTGGAGGGAGTGGTGGGTGTGTTGGAGGGAGTGGTGGGTGTGTTGGAGGGGTGGTGGGTGTGTTTGAGGGAGTGGGAGGTAGGTGTGTGTGGAGGGGTGGTGGGTGGTGGGTGTGTTGGATAGAGTGGTGGGTGTCTTGGAGAGAGTGGTGGGTGTGTTGGAGGAGTGGTGGGTGTGTTGGAGGGGTGGTGGGTGTGTTGGAGGGGTGGTGGGTGTGTTGGAGGGAGTGGTGGGTGTGTTGGAGGGAGTGGTGGGTGTGCTGGAGGGGTGGTGGTGTGTTGGATGGGTGGTGGGTGTGTTGTAGGGAGTAGTGGGTGTATTGGAGGGGTGGTGGGTGTGTTGGAGGGAGTGCTGGGTGTGTTGGAGGGAGTGGTTGGTGTGTTGGAGGGAGTGGTGGGTGTGTTGGAGGGAGTGGTGGGTGTGTTGGAGGGAGTGATGGGTGTGATGGAGGGAGTGGTGGGTGTGTTGGAGGGAGTGGTGGGTGTGTTGGAGGGGTGGTGGGTGTGTTGGAGGGAGTGGTGGGTGTTGGAGGGGTCGTGGGTATGTTGGAGGGGTGATGGGTGTGTTGGGTGGTAGGTGTGTTGGAGGGGTGGTGGGTGTGTTGGAGGGAGTGGTGGGTGTGTTGGAGGGGTGGTGGGTGAGTTGGAGGGGTGGTGGGTGTGTTACCTGGTTACCTGGAGGTTACCTGGAGGTTATTCCGGGGATCAACGCCCCCGCGGCCCGGTCCATGACCAGGCCTCCCGATGGATCAGGGCTGTTAGTGCTGGCCGCACGCAGTCCAACGTACGAGCCACAGCCCGGCTGATCCGGCACTGACTTTAGGTATCTGTCCACCTCTCTCTTGAAGGTAGCCAGGGGCTTATTGGCAATTCCCCTAATACTTGATGGATTTGGGCCCCGGACACTTATGGTGTTTTCTCTTAGTATACCAATGGCTCCCCTACTTTTTATTGGGGGCATTTTGCATCGCCTGCCCAGTCTTTTACTTTCGTAGGGAGTGATTTCTGTGGGCAGATTTGGGACCATTCCTTCCAAGATTTTCCAAGTGTAGGTTATGTTATATCTTTCCCTCCTGCTTTCCAACGAGTACAAGTCAAGTGCTTCCAAGCGTTCCCAGTAGTTAAGGTGCTTGACAGAACTTATACGTGCAGTAAAGGATCTCTGTACACTCTCTAGATCTGCGATTTCACCTGCTTTGAATGGAGATGTTAATGTACAGCAGTATTCCAGCCTAGAGAGAACAAGTGATTTGAAAAGGATCATCAAGGGCTTGGCATCTCTCGTTTTGAAAGTTCTCATTATCCATCCTATCGTTTTCTTTGCACGTGCAATCGTGGCACTGTTGTGATCCTTGAAAGTGAGATCCTCAGACATTACTACTCCCAGGTTCCTTACATTATTTTTCCGCTCTATTGTATGGCCGGAGTCAGTAGTATACTCTGTTCTAGTTATTATCTCCTCCAGTTTTCTATAACGGAGAAGTTAGAATTTGTCCTCATTGAACATCATATTGTTTACCGTTGCCCACTGGAAAACTTTGTTTATATCTTCTTGGAGGTTAACCGCGTCCTCAGCAGATGACAGCCTCATGCAGATCCTAGTATCATCCGCAAAGGATGATACGGTGCTGTGGTGTATATCTCTGTCTATGTCTGATACGAGGATAAGGAATAAGATGGGGGCGAGTACTGTGCCTTGTGAAACAGAGCTCTTCACTATGGCAGCCTCCGATTTAACTCTGTTGACCACTACTCTTTGTGTTCGATTTGTTAGGAAGTTGAAGATCCATCTCCCCACTTTCCCAGTTATTCCTTTAGCACGTATTTTATGGGCTATTACGCCATGATCGCATTTGTCAAATGCTTTTGCAAAGTCTGTGTATATTACATCTGCATTCTGATTTTCTTCCAGTGCATCCAAGGCCATGTCATAGTGATCCAGTAGTTGTGAGAGGCAGGAGCGACCTGCCCTGAACCCATGTTGCCCTGGATTGTGCAGATTTTGGGAATCCAGGTGATTTGCAATCTTGCTTCTTAGCACTCATTCAAAGATTTTTATGATGTGGGACGTCAGAGCTATTGGTCTATAGTTCTTAGCTAATGCTTTGCTGCCACCTTTATGGAGTGGGGCTATATCCGTTGTTTTAAGTGACTGTGGAATTTCACCCATGTCCAAGCTCCTCCTCCATAGTGTACTTAGGGCACGCGAGAGGGGTTTCTTGCAGTTCTTAATGAAAACAGAGTTCCACGAGTCTGGGCCCGGGGCTGAGTGCATAGGCATGTTGTCAAGGGCTTTTTCGAAATCTATCGGAGTTAGGGTAATGTCGGCATACATTTATGGAGTTTTGAGGCTCATTCATGAAGAAATCATTTGGGTCGTCGATCCTCAGACCGATTAGTGGTTCACTAAACACAGAGTCGTACTGGGATTTCAATATTTCACTCATTTCCTTGATGTCATCTGTGTAAGTCCCATCCTGTCTGAGTAAGGGCCCAATACTAGATGTGGTATTTGCCTTGTTTTTGGCATATGAAAAGAAATATTTTGAATTTCTTTCAATTTCACTTATAGCTTTAAGCTCCTCCTGCCTCTCCTGGTTCCTGTAAGAGTCATTTAACTTAGTTCGATAGTTTCCACTTCCCTGGTCAGCGCCTCCTTTCGTGTATCAGATATTCCAGCACTCCTGAGGAGCTCAGTGACTCTTCGTCGTCTTCTGTAGAGGGAGAGTCTTTCTCTCTCCAGTTTACTCCTGCCCTCCTTTTTAGGGGAATATGCCTAGAACATGCTTCGGCTGCCAGGAAGTTGATCCTTTCAAGGCACTAGTTTCGATCCATGTCATTTAAGACATCTTTCCAACATGTTTCGTTTAGGACATGGTTTACCTGGTCCCAGTTGATGTTCTTGTTGTTGAAGTTTTATTTTGTGAAGACACCTTCACAGGTACATGCATTCTGCTGATCAGTACCCCTGTGCATGTACGTCTGGACTTCGATTAGGTTGTGATCGGAATTAGTTGTTGGAGGGGTGGTGGGTGTGTTGGAGGAGTGGTGGGCATGTTGGAGGGGTGGTGGGTGTGATGGAGGGGTGATGGGTGTTTAGGGGTGGTGGGTGTAATGGAGAGGTGCGAATATGATGGAGGGGTGGTGGGACTGGAGGTAAAACACACACACACACACACACACAAACACACACACACACACACACACACACACACACACACACACACACACACACACACACACACACACACACCACATGTGGGTGTAAAGAGTGGGGGGGAAGGGAAAAGAAATCACCCACCGCTAAGCATGAGTAACACGCCCACACCTGTGATTACCATTTACCGGGTATACCATCCACAGGCAGGTAGCAACCCACGCACACACCTCCCGTACACCACCCACGCACAGGTAGCAACCCACGCCCACACCTCCTGTGCAGCATCCACGGGCATGCAGCAACCCTCGCCCACACCTCCCGTACACCACCCACGGGCAGGTAGCAACCCACGCCCACACCTCCCGTACACCACCCACGGGCAGGTAGCAACCCACGCCCACACCTCCCGTACACCACCCACGGGCAGGTAGCAACCCACGCCCACACCTCCCGTACACCACCCACGGGCAGGTAGCAGCCCGTGCCTACACCTCCCGTACACCACCCACTGGCAGGTAGCAACCCACGCCCACACCTACCGTATACCACCTACGGGCAGGTAGCAACCCACGCCCACATCTCCCTTTGACCCAACACACTTTTAACTCAGCCGCTGCACTAAAATTAACCAAACGAAAGACAATCGAAACCTTGTCCTCATTGATTTGCCAAAGATGAGTATTGACCGGTAAACAAGGGGAAAGCAGGGGGAGGGGGATAGGAATGAGGGGGGGGGAATAAGGGGAGGTGCAAGGAGGGGGAAGGGAAGGTGAGGGGGGTAAAAGGGGTCAACTAATTGGCACTAAGTAGAAATAATGTGACCTTAATTCTGGAGTGATTATTTGAGTGGCTCCCACTAATTACGAAGTCCTTTGACGCCCCTTTATTAATTGTTTGTGTTTGTTTGTCATTAATTACGGCCGAATCCAGGGGGCGGCTCACCGAAGCCTGTTCTGTTTGCTGTTAATTTCTGCATTCTTTTCCCCTGGACTAATTTTTTTTGCGTAAGTTGTATTGGAGAAGCATTCACCCGCGCTGCTCTATGGTAGAGAACTCGGTCACTAGTGGATCAATTCTCTTATGAATTTTTTCAAGGTACGGATGTGCGATGCGCTGCGAGTGGGACGCATACAGTGCTGGATACAGGTGAATTTCAAACGTTTAATGATCCTCATTAAGCTGTAAACTGAAACGCTGTAAACAGAAAGTCTGTGTACGAAATGGTATATAATACCGACAAGATGAGAGTAAGACACATGTGCAACATCTGGGTATCTTTATTGTAGACGTTTCGCCATCCAGTGACTTTATCAATACAAATTCTAGGACATAACTTGAAGACAGTAGAACTATGTACAGAAGATGAGGTAATCAGAAAGTCTGTAAACACTGTAAATTAAAAGGCTGTAAACTGAAAAGCTGTAAACAGAAAAACTGTAAATTGAAAGGCTGTAAATTGAAAGGCTGTAAACTGAAAGGCTGTAACCTGAAAAACTGTAAACAGGCTGTAAACAGAAAGGCTGTAAACAGAAAGGCTGTAAACAGGCTGTAAATAGAAAGGCTGTAAACAGAAAGGCTGTAAACAGACTAACTAGGGACTACAAAAGGATACACTGCCAATAGTAGCTGCTAAACAATCTTTCTGTGTGACAATATTTCGCTCTGTTTATACCATTTTAATGTTCAACCTCTCTGAAACTCTTTACAGAGCGAAACGTCGTCTCGAAAAAGCCTTGTTCTGCAACGTGCGTCTTACACCCACTAACTAGCGTGAGAAACAGCGTCACCCTCGCCTGTGAGGGCTGAGGATCAGCCGAGTGCAAACAAAACTCTTATCAGTTGTACAGTGACGGAGATGCTATTCCAGCCACGGTGTAGCGGAGACACGATACCATCGTAACGGTGACTGATTGCACTAAGTCACGGTACCTTCGTTACGGTCTTCGTCATTACAACGTCACAATCCCATGCTGAAGACGCTAATTACTGGTACGACGTCACGATACCTTTAATTTTTGTTTTTAGTACAGCACTTGTGCTGTGGTTTGTACTTGTTAGTACAACCTCACGCTCATGTTTATATAGCAGTAACGCTTGTGCTGACCGACCTCCAATAACTGTACAACCACAAAGGGATGAAATTAAAATTCTTTTCAGCTTACTCAAATTTATACATTCACAATTATGTTTTAATGTATACAAAAAGGAGAAGGCGTTTTCAGGCATTGGAACACAGCTGAAGTATTCGGCAGGGACTACGGGGCCTCTGTTTTCCAGTGGGTAAATTCTTCATTTCCTCTCTCATTCTAGAATGCTGTTATGACTACAGAGTGGGATCAGGTCTTTAAGTATCTTCCCTTGTATATAGTATCGGGTATCTTTCTCTTCTCCATTCTATGAAAACGGTAATCGATCTCTGTATAGTTTCCAGCTCTTATCCCTCCTGCCTTGAAAGGCACTATGTGCACAGAACAATATTCGAGGTGTGAAGACACAAGTGATTTCAAAAGTACCATCACTGGCATTGATTTTTCTTGATTCGAAGAGACTTTTAATCCATCCTGTGTCTTCCCTAACCTTTGCTACATTTCCCAAACTGTGTTCTGTAAATGACGTCTTCTCTGACATTACGATTTTCGAATCTTTTACATGTTTATAATGCTTTGTGAGTTGGATGGTCTACCTGCGTTTTGTATTCTTGCTTTAGGTGTGATCTTGAGAGGAAGCCTCAGGATAAGATGATCTTAACGTAAGTGGAGGGAAGAAAGAGAGGAGACATGATTACGAAGTACAAAATATTCAAAGTAATTAAGAAGGTGAGTAAAGAAAATTTATGATATCCGAAGATCCTCAAAAGGAATTGATAGGTTGGATGGGAATGGGTTGATTGAAATGAGCAAGAGAACAAAGCTGGGAACCAGACACAGAGACGAGTTAAGTGACGTTAGGAAATTCTTTTACTGTCTACATGTCATCGGGAACTGGAGAGAACTGGATGTGAAAGAAGTGGAAGCGAACTTCACGCAGAGTTTGTGTACGTATGTCAGCCCTTCACACACCCATGCCGGAAGAAATTACTCCGAGACCTCGAGTGAGGAAGGAAAGACAGTCCGAGAGGCAGGAAATGAGAACACTGTGACAGAGTTGTTAGTTAAAAACACAAATAAGCCATAGTGATGTTTCTTTAGCCTCAAAGTGGTCAGTCAGAGGAACGATCCGAATCAAGAAGTGACAGAGGCAGAATTCATTCAAAGCTTTAAAAATAACAACGATAGGGTTCACATAGCTAGGAGTAAACCCGCTTTCAGCCAGTCAAGAAAAGGGACCAGTAGCTACGAATCAACTAGTTAAACCACAAGCAGGAGACTTCAAATAAGTGCTTACGCCCCCCTCCTCCTCCCTAACAAACCCTCACAACCACAGAACATAATCTTCAATGTCATAAGGAAAAGAATCATAATAGAACGTCTTAGCTCCTCTAATCGATATTTAAGTAATAGGGCGTCGTAGTAGCTCGGTAAACGACACTCGTAAAGGTCACTTTTATTAAACACCAATAAGCTGGAACGTGCCATTACCATTAGGAGCAATTTCTGCAAATTGGTTTTCATTCCGGACTTACGTAGGAGTTCCACCTCCGTAAGTGTCGCTCTTTATTACGTAGACGAGTAGACACGACGGACTGATGCTTTTAAATCAAAATATATTTGACTTGATAATGGTTCAGGATGGACCGAAAAGTCGTCTGGGCTGATACTTGCTTGTAAACTTTTTTTTGTCAAACACTTTGACAATTGTTGTGGGGAGGGTAAGTTGCTCCCACACACTGTTGTTGTGGGGAGGGTAAGTTGCTCCCACACACACTGTTGTTGTGGGGAGGGTAAGTTGCTCCCACACACACTGTTGTTGTGGGGAGGGTAAGTTGCTCCCACACACACTGTTGTTGTGGGGAGGGTAAGTTGCTCCCACACACACTGTTGTTGTGGGGAGGGTAAGTTGCTCCCACACACACTGTTGTTGTGGGGAGGGTAAGTTGCTCCCACACACACACTGTTGTTGTGGGGAGGGTAAGTTGCTCCCACACACACACTGTTGTTGTGGGGAGGGTAAGTTGCTCCCACACACACTGTTGTTGTGGGGAGGGTAAGTTGCTCCCACACACACACTGTTGTTGTGGGGAGGGTAAGTTGCTCCCACACACACACTGCTGTTGTGGGGAACGTAAGTTGCTCCCACACACACTCCCCTCAAGGAAGGTTCCTTGATGTTGGTGAGGGGCTCTTGATTTAGGGAATTGGATCTATGCTCCAGTTCCCCGAATTAAGCCTGAGTGCCTTCCACATCCCCCCACCCCAGGCGCTGTATAATCCTCCGGGTTTAGCGCTTCCCCCTTGATTATAATAATAATAATTCCACACACACTGCTGTTGTGGGATCGATAAGCTGCTAACCACAATTATTTAAATATTTCCCCTCACTGTTATAGATTTGACTGTAAACACGCTCAGTTAGCAGTGAACATATATAAGGAAAGCTTAGTGCTACAAGTCGTACGTCTGCTGGGAGATGCTGTGTGCTCTTAAGTGTGTCACAAACACCGTGAGACATCAAGCGATTACTATAACGATGTTTCGCTCAAGGAAAAATTTCGTCAGTTCGTATCAGTTTGGTAAAGCTCTCCTCTGAGCGAAACGTTTTTAAATGAAGGTTTATACTGTTTTGTGTCTGTCAACCAGCCTGGCTTTATGTTTGCGCCCGTCTGGTTTACGTTTGGTCCACGTTTGGTCCACGTCTGGTCCACGTCTGGTACACGTCTGATCCACGTCTGGTCCACGTATGACAGATAACATTCCTCGAATGTGATTTTAAACACGTTCTATCCGAGTGAGATAACTAAACTTGTATTTAAATGGCTCTAAATGCAGTGGACATTTAAATTACTTTTTAGCCCAGTGGACATTTAATACCTGGAGTTTACCTGGAGAGAGTTCCGGGGGTCAACGCCCCCGCGGCCCGGTCTGAGACCAGGCCTCCTGGTGGATCAGAGCCTGATCAACCAGGCTGTTGCTGCTGGCTGCACGCAAACCAACATACGAGCCACAGCCCGGCTGATCCGGAACTGACTTTAGGTGCTTGTCCAGTGCCAGCTTGAAGACTGCCAGGGGTCTGTTGGTAATCCCCCTTATGTGTGCTGGGAGGCAGTTGAACAGTCTCGGGCCCCTGACACTTATTGTATGGTCTCTTAACGTGCTAGTGACACCCCTGCTTTTCATTGGGGGGATGGTGCATCGTCTGCCAAGTCTTTTGCTTTCGTAGTGGGTGATTTTCGTATGCAAGTTCGGTACTAGTCCCTCTAGGATTTTCCAGGTGTATATAATCATGTATCTCTCCCTCCTGCGTTCCAGGGAATACAGGTTTAGGAACCTCAAGCGCTCCCAATAATTGAGGTGTTTTATCTCCGTTATGCGCGCCGTGAAAGTTCTCTGTACATTTTCTAGGTCGGCAATTTCACCTGCCTTGAAAGGTGCTGTTAGTGTGCAGCAATATTCCAGCCTAGATAGAACAAGTGACCTGAAGAGTGTCATCATGGGCTTGGCCTCCCTAGTTTTGAAGGTTCTCATTATCCATCCTGTCATTTTTCTAGCAGATGCGATTGATACAATGTTATGGTCCTTGAAGGTGAGATCCTCCGACATGATCACTCCCAGGTCTTTGACGTTGGTGTTTCGCTCTATTTTGTGGCCAGAATTTGTTTTGTACTCTGATGAAGATTTAATTTCCTCATGTTTACCATATCTGAGTAATTGAAATTTCTCATCGTTGAACTTCATATTGTTTTCTGCAGCCCACTGAAAGATTTGGTTGATGTCTGCCTGGAGCTTTGCAGTGTCTGCAATGGAAGACACTGTCATGCAGATTCGGGTGTCATCTGCAAAGGAAGACACGGTGCTGTGGCTGACATCCTTGTCTATGTCGGATATAAGGATGAGGAACAAGATGGGAGCGAGTACTGTGCCTTGTGGAACAGAGCTTTTCACCGTAGCTGCCTCGGACTTTACTCTGTTGACGACTACTCTCTGTGTTCTGTTAGTGAGGAAATTATAGATCCATCGACCGACTTTTCCTGTTATTCCTTTAGCACGCATTTTGTGCGCTATTACGCCATGGTCACACTTGTCGAAGGCTTTTGCAAAGTCTGTATATATTACATCTGCATTCTTTTTGTCTTCTAGTGCATTTAGGACCTTGTCGTAGTGGTCCAATAGTTGAGACAGACAGGAGCGACCTGTTCTAAACCCATGTTGCCCTGGGTTGTGTAACTGATGGGTTTCTAGATGCGTGGTGATCTTGCTTCTTAGGACCCTTTCAAAGATTTTTATGATATGGGATGTTAGTGCTATTGGTCTGTAGTTCTTTGCTGTTGCTTTACTGCCCCCTTTGTGGAGTGGGGCTATGTCTGTTGTTTTTAGTAACTGTGGGACGACCCCCGTGTCCATGCTCCCTCTCCATAGGATGGAAAAGGCTCGTGATAGGGGCTTCTTGCAGTTCTTGATGAACACAGAGTTCCATGAGTCTGGCCCTGGGGCAGAGTGCATGGGCATGTCATTTATCGCCTGTTCGAAGTCATTTGGCGTCAGGATAACATCGGATAGGCTTGTGTTAATCAAATTTTGTGGCTCTCTCATAAAAAATTCATTTTGATCTTCGACTCTCAGTCTGGTTAGCGGCTTGCTAAAAACTGAGTCATATTGGGACTTGAGTAGCTCACTCATTTCCTTGTTGTCATCTGTGTAGGACCCATCTTGTTTAAGTAGGGGCCCAATACTGGACGTTGTTCTCGATTTTGATTTGGCATAGGAGAAGAAATACTTTGGGTTTCTTTCGATTTCATTTATGGCTTTTAGTTCTTCCCGCGATTCCTGACTCCTAAAGGATTCTTTTAGCTTAAGTTCGATGCTTGCTATTTCTCTGACCAGTGTCTGAGAAATAGCAAGCATCGAACTTAAGCTAAAAGAGATAACTTCAGAGAGGATCACAGCATCATTGCTGTATTAAGTTCTAATTTACTCAATTTTCACAAAAAAAAAAACTGCTATATTAGATTTTTGTCAAGAACCTCTCTGGAGATCCAACCTCAGTAATCTTTGAGGTTATAATTTACAAAGCGTATACGCAATAGCATAATATTTTGTACATTTCCTATTAAAAATAATCAGTGCAACTCATCGCCTCATGCTTGCTAAAAACCGTACGTCTAAATACTCAGATTTTATGGTCAGATGTTCAATGCACAACAGAGACCACCCTTGCTAGCATGGCATTAATGATGCAGATACAGAATCTATGTTTTTTTTTTTTTAATTCTTTAGTTGTCATTTTGATGGAGACATTATCTGCGTTCCTGTACTAAATCATACAGACTAGGGATACGTCACTTACGTTCCTGTACTAAATCATACAGAATAGGGATACATCACTTACGTTCCTCTACTAAATCATACGGAATAGGGATACATTACTTTCGTTCCTGTACTAAATCATACAGAATAGGGATACATCATTTACGTTCCTGTACTAAATCATACGGAATAGGGATACATCACTTAAGTTCCTGTACTAAATCATACAGAATAGGGATACATTACTTTCGTTCCTGTACTAAATCATACAGAATAGGGATACATTACTTTCGTTCCTGTACTAAATCATACAGAATAGGGATACATCACTTAAGTTCCTGTACTAAATCATACAGAATACAGACACATCTACGCAGCTATGCTAACGCATACAGAATACGAGACATCATATATACACTTGTATTAAATCATACAGTCCACAGAGACATCTACGCACCAGTACTACGGTGAGTCTGTTCACCTGCCTACCAGGACAGAACTTAGGTTCTTCCAGACTGTGCCTTCAACCTCACAAAAACCTTCATAGTATATTCCGCTAACCATGTATGCCGCGGGGACTCTTTCCACGAACTTTGCTAGCAATTAAGCTGATCTTCAGTATAGCATTAATATAATAACTATAATCAAAATATGAAAGGGTATGACGTATACTCTCGTGTGACTGAACGATGGAACGTACACGGGGAGAAATTTATTCACACTGAACGAGTCCTTAAGGAATATAATTCTGCATGATTTCTTCAGCATTCCGGGTAATGTCTGAAGCAGAACAGGTTATTAGGACCTGCTTACTTACAGCACCAGTGCACAGGGGTCAGTGTAGCATGCTCGGTCACGTAGCTGGTCGGGACAGTCTAAATATATAGCGTTAAACGGGGAAGATGAATGACCGTAGGCCAAAGTAATATTTATGACTGTCTAAGACTGGCACTATGTCGTAATATTTTACGAGGCACAAAAGGACACTACAAAAGGCCTATATTTATTTGAAGGCCAGTGCGCAGGTGAGAGAGGTTTTAGATGGTTTAATCGAAGTAATTTCGGATGATTTTATCAATTAACGAATGCTGGTTTGTACGGGGTGTCAACAATGGAAGAGGCAAGCGCAGGTACGGGGCTATTGTCCAGCTGCTTGATAATTGCAAGTTTCTCCCACGCCACTTTTATCTTCTCCAGGTACTCGGTCTACAAAAATGGAAATTGCTGGCCGGTTGAACACGACCGCAACAAAAGCGTGGAGCACAGAGTGTGTGGTGGCCAGAGTCAGGGCGCAACACTTTAGCTAGCGGGAATACATAGAATTACAGAATGTATAGAATTATAGTGGGGAATATTTAGAATTATAATGAGAATGTATAGAATTATAATAAGGAATATTTAGAATTATAATGAGAATGTAGAATTATAATGGGGAATGTACATGATTATAGTGGGAATCTATATAATAGTAAAAATGTATATAATTGTAGTAGGAATGTTTAGAATTATAGTGGAAAAATGTAGAATTATAGTGGGACTGTGTAGAATTACCTCGTAGAATGGGGACTTTGTAGAATTACATCAACTACAGGCGAAAAATCGCTCATTTAACACATTTAAGCAAATTACCCAATACATTACACAGTAGTGTGCATCGACACGTGTTCACAAGTGTGAGAGTGAACATGCGTGCAAATAATAAAGTGGCTGAGTTACGCAGGTGTTTGAAACAACCTAACACCTGATTTTAATGGAAAATAAACACACACACTTTCCTCTCAATTACCTAGGCGAGTTTACGTCAGGTGTGAGATCAAATTTTTCCTTTCACTTTTCTAACTGTAGTTTACAATTAAACCGTAAACATTTAGCGTAATTTTCTCCGGCCATAACAATATTAGATGATTGTTTCTCAGTGAAATGTAAGAAGCAACAGATGAGAAATATTGTGCCTCACATTCCTTGCCAAGACTGTGTCCGTGCTGACATAAGGGAGACAGAGCGTCACTTTCATACTAGGACTGTGGGAAACAAGCTGTGGAACACAAGGGAGCTGTGGAACACAAGAAAACTATGGAACACGGACCGGAAAGTTCAGTTGCTCTATCTAAAATAAAAAAAAAACAAAGACAGAAAATAAACTGCAAGAAAGACGTAAAATTCCAAAAAATTAAAAAACATCCCGCAAGGAAAAACAAAACAAATCAACCGATACTGACCTAAATACACGATTTACGGCTTCGGACTTGAAGATCACTGCGACCTGACTGTCGAGGACCATCTGGTACCAGACCTCGGAAGATCACGGGAGGTGATCCACTCTGATCGCTGTTACTCGGCTCGTTGCTTGACTCAGTTTAGCGACCACTTCCCCTCCCTCTTACCCGTTTCCCATTTTACCTATTTCTCTCACGTGTGGCCTATATATTTGACAATATTATAACACACACACGTTAGGAATCATTTCTTCAGCCTTAAGAAGAGGTACGATAAGGCTCCTGGAGCCACAAGAGTGGACCTAGTATTGACCAGCAAAGAGGCGGAGCCAGGAGCTGTGACTCGACCCTTGCAACCACACAGAGGTGAGTGTACACACACATATACACATTACTCTGTACTGCTGAAGATATTAGAGAGAGAGAGAGAGAGAGAGAGAGAGAGAGAGAGAGAGAGAGAGAGAGAGAGAGAGAGAGAGAGAGAGAGAGAGAGAGAGAGAGAGAGATTTGCAGTCTCTGTTTTACACTCTGTTACTTTCTACGAGTGAATTTTTCTCAGTCCTGTAACGAATATCCATTAAAACTTCGATGTTTCAGAACTTAACCGAGAATTAAAACAAACTGTTAAAAGTTCTGAAAATAATTCAAGCATAGAGTAACGTACGAAGGACAATTCGTCAAATAACGCACGCTCTGATTATAACAGGTTTACCTCTCACAGATGTACCAGAAATGCAAATCCTTTTGCAAGGTTCAGTGGTCTGGTTAGTGGCCATATCAGTGGCCCAGTCGGTGACCCGGTCAGAGGAATAGTTATGTCTGGTCAGTGGCCTGGTCAGTGGCACGGTCAGTGGCACGGTCAGTGGCCTGGTCAGTGGCACGGTCAGTGGCACGGTCAGTGGCCTGGTCAGTGGCACGATCAGTTGCCTGGACAGTGACCTGGTCAGTGACCTGGTCAGTGATCCTGTCAGCTGCACAGTTAAAAGTCCGGTCAGTAGCACGATCAGTGGCCTGGTCAGTGGCACGGTCAGTGGCACGGTCAGCGGCACGGTCAGTGGCCTGGTCAGTGGCCTGGTCAGTGGCACGGTCAGTGGCACGGTCAGTGGCACGGTCAGTGGCCCACCATGTGGCCCAGTGCACCCACCTCGCTCAGCCCACCAACAAACAATTAATTACAGGCCTCAGGTGATCACTTGACAGAATGGGGGTTTGGGACGGGAGATAGGGAGGGGGTGAGGAACAGTGTGGGTGGGGTTAAGAGCTGTGAGGGAGGGGAGGGGAGGAGGGGAGGGGAGGGGAGGGCAAGAAGAATACCTCAACCTCCTCCCCCCCCTCGCACGAACCATTCTTTGGGAAGCATTGATCGCTTGGCTACCTCCCTGAATTCACATACCTGACGGAGAGAGAGAGAGAGAGAGAGAGAGAGAGAGAGAGAGGACAGGATAAGAAGCACCTCTGCTATCCTCTCTCCCCTTCTCCTTAATACCTCTTATTAATACCTTGTCCTAATACCTAGTCTTAATACCTCATAATACCTTAATAGCTCGTCTTGGTACCTCGCCTTAATACCTCGTCTTAGTACCTCGCCTTAATACCTCGTCTTGGTACCTCGTCTTAATACCCCGCCTTAATACCTCGTCTTATTACCTCGTCTTAATACCTCGTCTTAATACCTCGTCTTATTACTTCGTCTTAGTGCCTTACTTAATAGTACCTCGTTTTAGCACCTCACTTAATACCTCGTCTTAATACCTTCGCCGTCTTTGGCGAAGGACAATATTAAATTTTTTGCTAAATTCTGAAAAAATGCAAATTGAAAATAATTTATTAGTGATTTATTCTCTAATTCTAGTCTTGGCGTCTCCTTGTTTATTCTTAATTTATTCATGTGGTCATGATTTATTCATGATTTATTCATGATTTATTCTTGATTTATTCATAATTCTTAATTTATTCATAATTTATTCTTGATTTATTCATGATTTATTGATTTATTCATGATTTATTCTTGATTTATTCATTATTTATTCTTGATTTATTCATTATTCATGAGTTATTCATAATTTATTCACGAATTGTTCACGATTTATTCATGATTTATTCATGAATTCGTTTTTTCTTGGTGTCTCCTAGATTTATTCTTAGTTTATTCTCAATTTATTTTTCGTTTAATAGTTAAAACGACGGAGTTAAGATGAATTTAGAAATGAAAACCTTGTATCTTTATAATCTATACCTGTGATATACCCGTGACCTGCTTCCAGAGTTTTCCTGGCCCTGGGCCAGGCTGGTCCAATAAGCTGTTGCTGCTGGCGGCCCACATATTCACCACAGCCTGGCTGATCCAGCAGGACTGGGAGGAAATCAGTCAACTGGCAATGAGAATTTGGCCTCGAACATTAAAATGATTTAGTTGCGTGGTCGTACGGGTGGTGGTCGTACGTCAGAGTGGTCGTACACCTTCACCAGGGGGCCCCCAGGGGCCCCTGGAGCCCCATGCTTGCTACAATAACACAGTGGTTAATGAGGAACGTGTGAGTGTGAAGGTCGGAAGGTGGGGGGGCGGTGTTCAGGGGGGCGTGGCTCACACACAATGATCAGCCCCGCCCCTCCCCTCCGTACCCCGCCTCCCTCCCAGCCCCTCCCCTCCGTACCCCGCCTCTCTCCAAGCCCCTCCCTGCCCCGCCCCAGCCCCGCCCCGCGAATGGGGCAGTTTGATCGTCACTACGGTGTTATATTATGATGTATACCTGGAGTTTACTGGAGGGTGTTCCGGGGGTGAACGCCCCCGCGGCCCGGTCCATGACCAAGCCTCACGCTGGATCAGCGCCTGATCAACCAGGCTGTTACTGCTCAATCCATCCTTCCCTTAGACTTGTTCAACAATAATAAAAATAATAATATTAATATAATAATAATAATAATAATAATAATAATAATAATAATAATAATAATAATAATAATAATAAGAAGAAGAAAAAAAGAAGAACATCAATAATAAAAATAATAATTTGAATGTGTTAGCGATGTTATATTTGACTCCTGGCGAACTTGGCACCGCTATTGTTAGCTGCTGGCGAACTTGGCACCGCTATTGTTAGCTGCTGGCGAACTTGGCACCGCTATTGTTAGCTGCTGGCGAACTTGGCACCGCTATTGGTAGCTGCTGGCGAACTTGGCACCGCTATTGTTAGCTGCTGGCGAACTTGGCACCGCTATTGTTAGCTGCTGGCGAACTTGGCACCGCTATTGTTAGCTGCTGGCGAACTTGGCACCGCTATTGTTAGCTGCTGGCGAACTTGGCACCGCTATCGGTAGCTGCTGGCGAACTTGGCACCGCTATTGTTAGCTGCTGGCGAACTTGGCACCGCTATTGTTAGCTGCTGGCGAACTTGGCACCGCTATTGTTAGCTGCTGGCGAACTTGGCACCGCTATTGTTAGCTGCTGGCGAACTTGGCACCGCTATTGTTAGCTGCTGGCGAACTTGGCACCGCTATTGTTAGCTGCTGGCGAACTTGGCACCGCTATTGTTAGCTGCTGGCGAACTTGGCACCGCTATTGTTAGCTGCTGGCGAACTTGGCACCGCTATTGTTAGCTGCTGGCGAACTTGGCACCGCTATTGTTAGCTGCTGGCGAACTTGGCACCGCTATTGTTAGCTGCTGGCGAACTTGGCACCGCTATTGTTAGCTGCTGGCGAACTTGGCACCGCTATTGTTAGCTGCTGGCGAACTTGGCACCGCTATTGTTAGCTGCTGGCGAACTTGGCACCGCTATTGTTAGCTGCTGGCGAACTTGGCACCGCTATTGTTAGCTGCTGGCGAACTTGGCACCGCTATTGTTAGCTGCTGGCGAACTTGGCACCGCTATTGGTAGCTGCTGGCGAACTTGGCACCGCTATTGTTAGCTGCTGGCGAACTTGGCACCGCTATTGTTAGCTGCTGGCGAACTTGGCACCGCTATTGTTAGCTGCTGGCGAACTTGGCACCGCTATCGGTAGCTGCTGGCGAACTTGGCACCGCTATTGTTAGCTGCTGGCGAACTTGGCACCGCTATTGTTAGCTGCTGGCGAACTTGGCACCGCTATTGTTAGCTGCTGGCGAACTTGGCACCGCTATCGTTAGCTGCTGGCGAACTTGGCACCGCTATTGTTAGCTGCTGGCGAACTTGGAACCGCTATTGTTAGCTGCTGGCGAACTTGGCACCGCTATAGTTAGCTGCTGGCGAACTTGGCACCGCTATTGTTAGCTGCTGGCGAACTTGGCACCGCTATAGTTAGCTGCTGGCGAACTTGGCACCGCTATCGGTAGCTGCTGGCGAACTTGGCACCGCTATCGGTAGCTGCTGGCGAACTTGGCACCGCTATCGGTAGCTGCTGGCGAACTTGGCACCGCTATCGGTAGCTGCTGGCGAACTTGGAATTTTGTGCGAAAAGTTCATAAGAAATTTTGTGTTTTGCGTCGTGAGCGAAGTGACACACATACACACACACACACACACACACACACACACACACACACACACACACACACACACACACACACATCATGGGTGACTTTAACCACAAGGAGATCGGTTGGGAGAACTTGGAGCCACATGGGGGCCAAGATACATGGAGGGCTAAGATGATGGAGGTGGTACTGGAAAACTTCATGTACCAACATGTAAGGGACACTACAAGAGAGAGAGAAGAGGATGAACCAGCAAGACTGGACTTAGTATTTACCTTGAGTAGTGCAGATATTGAGGACATCACATATGAAAGACCCCTTGGGGCCAGCGGTTTTGAGCTTCGAATACACAGTAGAGCTACAAGTGGAGGGAAAAGCAGGAAGGCTAGGACGATTGAAGCGAAACTACAAGAAAGGGGACTACACGGGAATGAGGAACTTCCTGAATGGGGTTCAGTGGGACAGAGAACTGGCAGGGAAGCCAGTTAATGAGATGATGGAATATGTAGCAACAATATGCAAGGAGGCTGAGGAGAGGTTTGTACCCAAAGGTAACAGAAATAATGAAAAAGCCAGGATGAGCCCATGGTTCACCCAAAGGTGCAGGGAGGAAAAAACCAAGTGTGCTAGGGAATGGAAGAAATATAGAAGGCAAAGGACCCAGGAGAATAAGGAGAGCAGTCGTAGAGCCAGAAACGAATATGCACAGATAAGAAGGGAGGCCCAACGACAATATTAAAACGACATAGCAGCGAAAGCCAAATCTGACCCGAAGCTGTTATACAGCCACATCAGGAGGAAAACAACAGTCAATGACCAGGTAATCAGGCTAAGGAAGGAAGGAGGAGAGACAACAAGAAATGACCGTGAAGTATGTGAGGAACTCAACAAGAGATTCAAAGAAGTGTTCACAGAGGAGACAGAAGGGGCTCCAGAAAGACGGACAGGTGCGGCACACCACCAAGTGCTGGACACAGTACACAAAACCGAGGAAGAAGTGAAGAGGCTTCTGAGTGAGCGAGATACCTCAAAGGCAATGGGGCCGGATAACATCTCCCCATGGGTCCTGAGAGAGGGAGCAGAGGCGCTATGTGTACCCCTAACAACAACATTCAATACATCTATCGAAACAGGGAGATTGCCTGAGGCATGGAAGACAGCAAATGTAGTCCCAATCTTTAAAAAAGGAGACAGACATGAAACACTAAACTACAGACCAGTGTCACTGACATGTATAGTATGCAAAGTCATGGAGAAGATTGTCAGGAGAAGAGTGGTGGAACACCTAGAAAGGAATGATCTCATCAAGAGCAGCCAACATGGTTTTAGGGACGGGAAATCCTGTGTCACAAACCTACTGGAGTTCTATGACATGGTGACAGCAGTAAGACAAGAGAGAGAGAGGGGTGGGTGGATTGCATTTTCTTGGACTGCAAGAAGGCGTTTGACACAGTTCCACACAAGAGATTAGTGCAAAAACTGGAGGACCAAGCAGGGATAACAGGGAAGGCACTGCAATGGATCAGGGAATACTTGTCAGAAAGTCAGCAGCGAGTCATGGTACGTGGCGAGGTGTCAGAGCGGGCACCTGTGACCAGCGGGGTCCCACAGGGGTCAGTCCTAGGACCAGTGCTGTTTCTGGCATTTGTGAACGACATGACGGAAGGAATAGACTCCGAGGTGTCCCTGTTTGCAGATGACGTGAAGTTGATGAGAAGAATTCATTCGATCGAAGACCGGGCAGAACTACAAAGGGATCTGGACAGGCTGCAGACCTGGTCCAGCAATTGGCTCCTGGAGTTCAATCCCACGAAGTGCAAAGTCATGAAGATTGGGTAAGGGCAAAGAAGACCGCAGACGGAGTACAGTCTAGGGGACCAGAGACTACAAACCTCACTCAAGGAAAAAGATCTTGGGGTGAGTATAACACCAGGCACATCTCCTGAAGCGCACATCAACCAAATAACTGCTGCAGCATACGGGCGCCTAGCAAACCTCAGAACAGCATTCCGACATCTTAATAAGGAATCGTTCAGGACCCTGTACACCGTGTACGTTAGGCCTATATTGGAGTATGCGGCACCAGTTTGGAACCCACACCTAGCCAAGCACGTATAGAAACTAGAGAAAGTGCAAAGGTTTGCAACAAGACTAGTCCCAGAGCTAGGAGGTATGTCCTACGAAGAGAGGTTAAGGGGAATCAACCTGACGGCACTGGAGGACAGGAGAGATAGGGGGGACATGATAACGACATGCAAAATACTGAGAGGAATTGACAAGGTGGACAAACACAGGATGTTCCAGAGATTGGACACAGCAACAAGGGGACACAGTTGAAAGTTGAAGACACAGATGAATCACAGGGATGTTAGGAAGTATTTCTTCAGCCACAGAGTAGTCAGTAAGTGGAATAGTTTGGGAAGCGATATAGTGGAGGCAGGATCCATACATAGCTTTAAGCAGAGGTATGATAAAGCTCACGGTTCAGGGAGAGTGACCTAGTAGCGACCAGTGAAGAGGCGGGGCCAGGAGCTTGGACTCGACCCCTGCAACCTCAACTAGGTGAGTACAACTAGGTGAGTACACACACATACACACACACACAAGCTGGGAGATCAGTGTGTATGTGTACTCACCTAATTGTACTCACCTAATTGTGGTTGCAGGGGTCGAGACTCAGCTCCTGGCCCCGCCTCTTCACTGATCGCTACTGGATCCTCTCTCTCTCTCTGCTTCCTGAGCTTTGTCATACCTCTTCTTGAAACTATGTATGGTTCCTGCCTCCACTACTTCACTTGCTAGGCTATTCCACTTGCTGACAACTCTGTGACTGAAGAAATACTTCCTAACGTCCCTGTGACTCGTCTGAGTCTTCAGCTTCCAGTTGTGACCCCTTGTCCCTGTGTCCCCTCTCTGGAACATCCTATCTCTGTTCACCTTGTCTATTCCCCGCAGTATCTTGTATGTCGTTATCATGTCTCCCCTGACCCTTCTGTCCTCCAGTGTCGTCAGTCCGATTTCCCTTAACCTTTCCTCGTACGACATTCCCTTGAGCTCTGGGACTAGCCTTGTTGCAAACCTTTGTACTTTCTCTAACTTCTTGACGTGCTTGACCAGGTGTGGGTTCCAGACTGGTGCTGCATACTCCAGTATGGGCCTAACATACACAGTGTACAGTGTCTTGAACGATTCCTTATTAAGGTATCGGAACGCTATTCTCAGGTTTGCCAGGCGCCCGTATGCTGCAGCAGTTATTTGGTTGATGTGTGCCTCCGGTGATGTGCTCGGTGTTATGGTCACCCCAAGGTCTTTCTCCCTGAGTGAGGTCTGTAGTCTTTGTCCACCTGTCGTGGTCACAGTGTCGTGGTCACAGTGTCGTGGTCACAGTGTCGTGGTCACAGTGTCGTGGTCACAGTGTCGTGGTCACAGTGTCGTGGTCACAGTGTCGTGGTCACAGTGTCGTGGTCACAGTGTCGTGGTCACAGTGTCATGGTCACAGTGTCGTGGTCACAGTGTCGTGGTCACAGTGTCGTGGTCACAGTGTCGTGGTCACAGTGTCGTGGTCACAGTGTCGTGGTCAGTGTCGTGGTCACAGTGTCGTGGTCACAGTGTCGTGGTCACAGTGTCGTGGTCACAGGTCGTGGTCACAGTGTCGTGGTCACAGTGTCGTGGTCACAGTGTCGTGGTCACAGTGTCGTGGTCACAGTGTCGTGGTCACAGTGTCATGGTCACAGTGTCGTGGTCACAGTGTCGTGGTCACAGTGTCGTGGTCACAGTGTCGTGGTCACAGTGTCGTGGTCACAGTGTCGTGTACATTGCTGCCTTATTTTCTAATTCGTTTTTCCGTTTAAAAATATACTTTCTTCATAGGTTTATGTCACCTAACTTAACTTAACTTAACTTAACTTAACTTAACCTAACCTAACCTAACCTAACCTAACCTAACCTAACCTAACTTAACCTAACTTAACTTAACTTAACTTAACTTAACCTAACCTAATTTAACCTAACCTAACCTAACCTAACTTAACCTAACCTAACCTAACCTAACTTAACCTAACCTAACCTAACTTAACCTAACCTAACCTAACTTAACCTAACCTAACCTAACCTAATTTAACCTAACCTAACCTAACCTAACCTAACCTAACCTAACTTAACCTAACCTAACCTAACCTAATTTAACCTAACCTAACCTAACTTAACCTAACCTAACCTCATCTAACCTAACCTCACCAAGCTTTACCTAACTTAACCTAACCTTACCAAACTTAACCTAGCCTCACCTAACTTAACCTCACCAAACTTAACCTAACTTAACCTAACCATACTTAACCTAACCAAACTTTACCTAAGTTAACCTAACCTAAACTAACCAAACTTAACCTAACCTAATCTACCCTAATCTAACTTAACCAGACCTACCCTAATTTAACCTAACCTACCCTAACCTAACCTGACCTAACCTAAATTACCTGAACCTTGCTTCAAGAAAACAAGATTTAGACTGAAACACAAGTGACGATGACGAAAGCGCCAAAACAAAACGTTGAACCTCAAGAATATTTCGTGGTATCACATCCATCAAACGTTGTCCGCGCGTTTATTCACTTATCTGCGGTTAAACTGTCCGCAAATGCAGGTTAATTAACCTAACCTAACCTAAAACAACAGGTATTTAGTTTTTTTGTGGTTTGTGAAGGCAGCAGCGAAGTGTAGAACGTGAGATGCTGCTTCAGATGTGGGAAGGTAACGTGTGTTGAGGACCGTGACATTCTTGCTTGCTCCTACCTCCTCTACCCAGAGACTTCTTGCGCGGTGAGAGACTTGTTGCATGGTGAGAGAGACTTCTTGTAAGGTGAGAGAGACTTCTTGCAAGATAAGAGAGATTTCTTGCAAAGTGAGAGAGACTTCTTGCAAGGTGAGAGAGATTTTTTTGCAAGGTGAGAGACTTCTTGCAAGATGAGAGATTTCTTGCAAGGTGAGAGAAACTTCTAGCAAGGTGAGAGAAACTTCTAGCAAGGTGAGAGATTTCTTGCAAGTTGAGAGAGACTTCTTGCAAGGTGAGAGATTTCTTGCAAGGTGAGAGAAACTTCTTGCAAGGTGAGAGAGACTTCTTGCAAGGTGAGAGACTAGTTGCAACGTGAGAGAGACTTCTTGTAAAGTGAGAGAGACTTCTTGCAAGATGAGAGAGATTTCTTGCAAGGTGAGAGAGATTTCTTGCAAGGTGAGAGAGACTTCTTGCAAGGTGAGAGAAACTTCTTGCAAGGTGAGAGACTAGTTGCAACGTGAGAGAGACTTCTTGTAAAATGAGAGAGACTTCTTGCAAGATGAGAGAGATTTCTTGCAAGGTGAGAGAGACTTCTTGCAAGATGAGACTTCTTGTAAGATGAGAGAGACTTCTTGCAAGGTGAGAGACTTCTTGCAAGGTGAGAGACTTCTTGCAAGGTGAGAGACTTCTTGCAAGATGAGAGAGATTTCTTGCAAGGTGAGAGAGACTTCTTGCAAGGTGAGAGACTTCTTGCAAGGTGAGAGAAACTTCTTACAACGCGAGAGGTACTTCTTGCAAGGTGTTGAGAATCTTCTTGCAAAATGTTGAGAGACACTTCTTTTAAGGTGTTGAGAGACACTTCTTTTAAGGTGTTGAGAGACACTTCTTGCAAGGTGAGAGACTTCTTGCAAGGTGAGAGACTTCTTGTAAAAAGAGAGAGACTTCTTGCAAGATGAGAGAGATTTCTTGCAAGGTGAGAGAGACTTCTTGCAAGGTGAGACTTCTTGTAAGATGAGAGAGACTTCTTGCAAGATGAGAGAGACTTCTTGCAAGGTGAGAGAGGCTTCTTGCAAGGTGAGAGACTTCTTGCAAGGTGAGAGAAACTTCTTACAACGCGAGAGGTACTTCTTGCAAGGTGTTGAGAATCTTCTTGCAAAATGTTGAGAGACACTTCTTTTAAGGTGTTGAGAGACACTTCTTTTAAGGTGTTGAGAGACACTTCTTGCAAGGTGAGAGACACTTGTACGCCTGGCAAGCATCTTGAGAAGAGACGTTGCAGAACAATCTTTTACTGGGACAACGTTTCGCCCTGTGTAGAGCTTTAGTTCTACACGGAGCTCAAGAAGACTCGATAAAAGCTCTACACAATGAAACGTCTTAGAAAAGCTCTATACAGAAACGTTGTCACAACAAAAGCTTGAAACAGCAACGTGCGCGCGCGCGCGCGTGTGTGTGTGAGTGAGTGAGTGAGTGTGTGTGTGTGTGTGTCTGTCTGTCTGTGACTGTACTTACCTAGCTGTGGTTGCAGGAGTCAAGTCACAGCTCCTGGTCCCTCTCCTTGAAGCTATGTATGGATCCTGCCTCCACTACATCACTACCCACTTTGTGTGTGTACTCACCTAATTGTGGTTGCAAGGGTCGAGACACAGCCCCTGTGTGTGTGTGTGTGTGTGTGCTCACCTAATTGTACTCACCTAATTGTGGTTGCAGGGGTCGAGACTCAGCTCCTGGCCCCGCCTCTTCACTGATCGCTACTAGGTCCTCTCCCTCTCTGCTTCCTGAGCTTTGTCATACCTCTTCTTAAAACTATGTATGGTTCCTGCATCCACTACTTCACTTGCTAGGCTATTCCACTTCCTGACGACTCTATGACTGAAGAAATACTTCCTAACGTCCCTGTGACTCGTCTGAGTCTTCAGCTTCCAATTGTGACCCCTTGTTTCTGTGTCCCATCCTGTCTCTGTCCACCTTGTCTATTCCCCGCAGTATCTTGTATGTCGTTATCATGTCTCCCCTGACCCTTCTGTCCTCCAGTGTCGTCAGTCCGATTTCCCTCAACCTTTCCTCGTACGACATTCCCTTGAGCTCTGGAACTAGCCTTGTTGCAAACCTTTGTACTTTCTCTAACTTCTTGACGTGCTTGACCAGGTGTGGGTTCCAGACTGGTGCTGCATACTCCAGTATGGGCCTAACATACACAGTGTACAGTGTCTTGAATGATTCCTTATTAAGGTATCGGAACGCTATTCTCAGGTTTGCCAGGCGCCCGTATGCTGCAGCAGTTATTTGGTTGATGTGTGCCAAGCCCATGATGATCATTTTCAAATCACTTGTTCTCTCTAGGCTGGAATACTGCTGTACATTAACATCTCCATTCAAAGCAGGTGAAATCGCAGATCTAGAGAGTGTACAGAGATCCTTTACTGCACGTATAAGTTCTGTCAAGCACCTTAACTACTGGGAACGCTTGGAAGCACTTGACTTGTACTCGTTGGAACGCAGGAGGGAGAGATATATCATAATCTACACTTGGAAAATCTTGGAAGGAATGGTCCCAAATCTGCACACAGAAATCACTCCCTACGAAAGTAAAAGACTGGCCAGGCGAGGCAAAATGCCCCCAATAAAAAGTAGGGGCGCCACTGGTACACTAAGAGAAAACACCATAAGTGTCCGGGGCCCAAAACTGTTCAACAGCCTCCCATCAAGCATTAGGGGAATTGCCAATAAACTCCAGGCTGCCTTCAAGAGAGAGCTGGACAGATACCTAAAGTCAGTGCCGGATCAGCCGGGCTGTGGCTCGTACGTTGGACTGCGTGCGGCCAGCAGTAACAGCTTAGTTGATCCGGCCCTGATCCATCGGGAGGCCTGGTCATGGACCGGGCCGCGGGGGTGTTGATCCCCGGAATAACCTCCAGGTAACCCCAAGATCTTTCTCCCTGAGTGAGGTCTGTAGTCTTTGTCCACCTAGCCTATACTCTGTCTGCAGTCTTCTTTGCCCCTCCCCAATCTTCATGACTTTGCATTTGGCAGGGTTGAATTCGAGAAGCCAGTTTCTGGACCACGTGTCCAGCCTGTCCAGGTCTCTTTGCAGTCCTGCCTCATCCTCATCCGATTTAATTCTTCTCATAAACTTTACATCATCTGCGAATAGGGACACTTCAGAGTCTATTCCTTCCATCATGTCGTTCGCATATATCAAAAAATAGCACTGGTCCTAGAACTGACCCCTGTGGGACCCCGCTCGTCACAGGCGCCCACTGTGATACGTCTTCACGTGTGTGTGTGTGTGTGTGTGTGTGTGTGTGTGTGTGTGTGTGTGTGTGTGTGTGTGTGTGTGTGTGTGTGTGTGTGTGTGTCTGTCTGTCTGTCTGTCTGTCTGTCTGTCTGTCTGTGTTGTGTGTTCCTTCACTGGTGTCCTCAGTACGATATTTGCAGCCGGCCTTGAGGAAAAGAGCGGGGCCAGGAGCCGTGACACGACCCCCAGCAACCACAATTAGGTGAGGACAAGATACAACATACCTACAAGAATTTTTATTGTTGAAACGTTTCGACTGCGCCGTAGACTTTTTCAGATACAGAATGTATTGTAGGCAGCAGGAGTAGTGACGAGCTAAAGACGATTCAGTCAGTCCATCAGTCTTGGAGCTGGACTCTTCTACAGGATGAGGGACTGACAACCTCAAACTATTTCTCCAAGGGTGATGGACTGATTACACCTTCTCTACCTCACTACTACTTCGACAACTACTACTATTACTACGACTACTACTGCCTACAACACATTCTCCTCTGCATTTGACTTACGAAATGTTAGGTAAATGGGCACAGATGCAACTAATGTGGCATTTTATTGTGGCAACGTTTCGCTCTTCAGGAGCTTTGTCAAGCCGTTTTGTAATGGCTTGATAACGCTCCTAGAGAGCGAAACGTTGCCACAATAAAATATCACATTAGTTACATCTGCGTCCATTTTTCTAGGATACTGTTGGTAATTCTACCATTATTACCTTGACTGAAGAAACCTACCGTGTGGACGAAACGTTTCAACAGTTAAGATACCCAGGTGCTGCACAGCGTTACCTGGAGACTGTTGCTAGTTTGTGTTCCCTCAAGGTAGCATAGTGCCTATATGCTGACGAAGGGCTCTTGACCCATGAACTTGAAGCTACCCCTCCCTTCCCTTGGATCAAACCCCCCTGATTGCTTCCAATTAATCCCCCTCAACCCCCCCCCCCTCTGGCGCTGATTGATCCCTACGGGTTAAGCACTCTCCCAATAATAATAATAATAATCTGTTCCTCCAGGGGCCGGTTAGTCTAGCTATTATATGTGAAACCAGGAATAAAGGCACGGTCTCAGACCAGGCCTCAGCTGGGAAGAAAATGGCACACGAATGAGACCTTTAGAAATACGAACTTAGGTGACGCTAAATGCACAATGTCAGTAGGTGCTTGTAAGATTTACATATTATCTTTCACGATCGCAAGAGAACAACGAAAGGCTCAACCGGCTGCCGTTGCACGCCAGTATAACAGGAAAGTTAAGTTCGCCCCTGGGAATAAATGCTTTAGAAATCAGACAAGTTGATAAATGAGACGCAATATTTGGGTATCTTCATTCTGGAAACTTTTTGCTACGCAGTGGCTCCTTCAGTCCAGTGAAGAGAAAGGTGGAAGATGAGGAGGCGGTGTTTGAGGTGATCAGTCCCTTAGCCTGGAGTCGATGTGTCCAGTCCATCAGTCTTGACAGAAGTGCAGCAGGTTAGGTTAGGTAAGATTTATCAGGAAACAGGACAAATGTTTCCTGACGCGGGTCGTAGTCATATGATGACTCGCCACTGGAGCTTTTGGTCGTCTGACCGAAGCTTTCCACTGGCTTATCTGTCCGCCCCTCTAAAAATTATTGTTATCATTACAACAATTTAATTACAAGTTTAGCATATTAGCGAATATACTGATCTTTTGTCAAGCCTGAGCACATCGACTCCAGACTGAGGGACCGATTACCTCAAAACTTCATCTTCCACCTTCCTTTGCACTTAACTGAAGCCACTGCGGGGCATTTATGGCAAGATGATTATTGCTGAGTAAGCTAAGTCTATACTCAGCATGTCGCGGAGCAGGTGAGGGACTACCAGGCGCAGAGCAAGTGAGAGGCACAGAGCAAGAGACAGGCACAGAGCAAGAGACAGGCACAGAGCAAGAGGCAGGCACAGAGCAAGAGACAGGCACAGAGCAAGAGACAGGCACAGAGCAAGAGGCAGGCACAGAGCAAGAGACAGGCACAGAGCAAGAGACAGGCACAGAGCAAGAGACAGGCACAGAACAAGAGACAGGCACAGAGCAAGAGACAGGGACAGAGCAAGAGACAGGCACAGAGCAAGAGACAGGCACAGAGCAAGAGACAGGCACAGAGCAAGAGACAGGCACAGAGCAAGAGGCAGGCACAGAGCAAGAGACAGGGACAGAGCAAGAGACAGGCACAGAGCAAGAGACAGGCACAGAGCAAGAGACAGGCACAGAGCAAGAGACAGGCACATAGCAAGAGACAGGCACAGAGCAAGAGGCAGGCACAGAGCAAGAGACAGGGACAGAGCAAGAGACAGGCACAGAGCAAGAGACAGGCACAGAGCAAGAGACAGGCACAGAGCAAGAGACAGGCACAGAGCAAGAGACAGGCACAGAGCAAGAGACAGGCACAGAGCAAGAGGCAGGCACAGAGCAAGAGACAGGCACAGAGCAAGAGACAGGGACAGAGCAAGAGGCAGGCACAGAGCAAGAGACAGGCACAGAGCAAGAGGCAGGCACAGAACAAGAGACAGGCACAGAACAAGAGACATGCACAGAGCAAGAAACAGGCACAGAGCAAGAGACAGGCACAGAGCAAGAGGCAGGCACAGAGCAAGAGACAGGCACAGAGCAAGAGGCAGGCACAGAACAAGAGGCAGGCACAGAGAGCCTGTGTGGCGAAACGTTCCCACAATAAAGATACCCAAGTGTTGCCCATGTGTTTAATTTACCAAGGAGTGGAGATAGGTAAGGTGTTTCTGGTAAGGAGTTTAGATAGGTAAGGTGTTGCTGGTATAGCGTTTGGATAGGTAAGGCATGGAAATAAGGGTAGAGACAGGTAAAGTGTTGCAGGTAAAGTGGAGACCTGTGTTGCAGACACGAAGAGTAGTTGAGTGAGGTGGTGATGAATCACCTGAGAAAGACCGTGGTCACATTAACGAAAAACAACATAGGTGAGAACCAGCAAGAAGACAGAGAAAGTTGGTGGCGTAGCGAGGGAAGTGGAGTAAGGGAAACAAGAGATGAAGTGGAACGAAAGAGAGAGAGGAAGGAGGGTGTGTGTGTGTATGTGTGTGTGTGTGTGTGTTAGAGGGGAACAATGAGAATGACCTTTAAACGCAGGAGAGTGAAGGACGGGAAGGGGAGGCACAACGGGGGATACGGATGAATGAATGAATTAACATGTAATACCATTTACGCTCGCTTGAGGTCATTCTGTGCCACAGTTATCAACAGTAAATAAAACGTGAATAAAGACAGAGACTGGTACATGAACGGAAAAATATCAAAGAGAGGTGTAAGAAGCCAATTAAAGGGGGTATGCAAATAGAGATAAAGAGGGTGGCAGGAAAGCCTGACTTCTGGCTTAACTGACTTGTCACCCCCAGCAAAAACGCCAGTTCCATAAATATTCCTGACGTGTCACACCAAAACAATAAATACACAACCGTCCTTAACCTCTCCACTCTTATAGACTCGACTGGTTACACAGCGATTTCTGAAGCTAAAACACTGTATTTCCTTGTGTATTTATACGTGTAGAGCTACAAGCTTACAGGGTACAAGTGGAGAAGCTCTTGAAGTGGGGTTCAAAAGGCGGAGGGTCAATATAGAGGGGTTCAGGGAGCTCCGCTCACAGCTCTACCTCTGTCAGTGTCAAAACCCAAGAAACAGCAAACTCTCTGTGCTTCTCCAGCAAGTATAGAGAGATGGAGAGTTGATAAACAACGATGAATGTGATATTGTGCACTGTTGATTCGGTGAGTAATGTGGCCCCGGGTACACGTGTGAGCATACATCTTATCCCAACTTTTACACCCATTCCTTCTCAAGATTCGTATCAGGAAATGTAAGAAATTCGTTAGGGTTGCCATGGCTTGCAACGCTCCATCTACTTTTCATAGCAATGGCTTCCAAGGCTTTTGATGCTGTTGCTAGATGCAGTGATAACGGAGTGAGTTAGTGTTCAAGACTCGTAGAAATATCCTCGTTAGTTAAATGACAACAATGAATTTAAACATAATGTGAATGAGCAGCAGTAGACAAATGTGTGAGAAGGTTGGTATTGGCAAGGGTGGTGGAAACATTCCCACGGTCACGTTGCACTGGTGGAAAAGAGGAGAGGGAGCAGTGCCCCGCGGGGCCAGTCACGCCCCACCACAACCTCACAACATCACCCCTCATTCTGCTTAGAATTATAGCAATCCCCGAGTTTATTCATCTATAACTTAGGGAAAAGGCATAATGTTTTGGAGAGACTTAGCGACGACGGTATACATTAATGCCAGCTGGGTTTAGGGAAACGTAACTTGCATGCAAATTCATGAGAGACGGAAGGGAGCAATGCATATTACGTTTAAATACGTTCGTTCTGTAAACCGCAAGACATATTTTAATATGGCAGTTCTCCACAAACCATGAAACTACGCCAGCCAGAGCAGACGACTGGGGTGAGGGCATTTGTCATTATTATGGATAACTGAGTTACATTTATATAGAGCCAGTGCTCAAGGTCCTCGCCTAGATAAAGTAACGTTGTTGCTTCACCGATGTAAACAAAAGTCATATTCAATTTTTTTAAGATTAAACAACAGGCGAATAACTACAGTAAGTTCTCTTATGTAGTAAGATGTTGTTTAGGTGCGACTGAAAAATAACAACCGCAATTGAACAGCGCGTGGAGGGACGTTCTTAGTACACGCTGTTCAATTCTGGATGTGCTTTGTTAGTCATATTTACAAACCAAAGTAAGCTTACGGTGTCTGATATGTGCTTTGTCAGTCATATGTGCTTTGCAAGGATATACCCGTTGTTGACCTAGGCAGACAACTAATTGACGAGTGTTCTGGTGTGAGTTCAACACTGGTCCTGCACTAATCTCACCTGCGTGGCAGGTAGACTTGTCGATCTCTCGTAAAGTCGTCTGAAGATCGTTTTTAACGCTTGTGTTTGCTATGCCATCGAGACGAAGGTAATACCAACCCTTCAGAGTCTCCCAGCAAGTGGTACGCTCGCCAAGATGTAGCCGCCTCCTCGTCCCATTTTCTTACAATATTGGAGGTCGAACTCTGTAATTACCACTTGACACTTCAGGTAGTTAATGTTGCTCCACAGTTTCTTGCCATTATATTACCTTTATGTTCTTTTCATTAGTTTTCCATCTGTGAATATATACTTTATCTCCCAATTGTGCTGTGATGAAAGCTGTGTGTTGTGAGTGTTGTGTGTTGTGGTGAGAGCTGTGTTGTGAGTGTTGTGTGTTGTGAGTGTTGTGTGTTACGGTGAGCGCTGTGTTGTGAGTGTTGTGTGTTACGGTGAGCGCTGTGTTGTGAGTGTTGTGTGTTGTGAGTGTTGTGTGTTGCGGTGAGCACTGTGTGTTGTTGTGAATGTTGTGTGTTGCGGTGAGCGCTGTGTGTTATGGTGAGTGCTAGTTGTGTGTTGTGGCAGTCGTGTTGTAGTGAAGGGTCTACATATACCGTCGTAGCAACACTTATAATGGCGAGCAGTTATTGTGTTGCATAGGCACCAAATGCTTACCCCAAGATATTAATGTGTCCTGAGAAGGGTGGAATGTGTGGAAGGGATGTGGTGAAGAGACGGTGAATAAGTAATGTGTCTCCTGAAGGGATCGTATCTTGTTAGGATAGTCTCCTGAAGGGACCGTGTCTTCCGGGTGTAAAATGTGTTTCCTGAAGGGACATTATCTTGATGATGAAGTAAGAGGTAGCCTGAAGAAGCTTGGTGTATCTTAAATGGGTGGTGTGTGTCTTCCAGGGGGGCGGGGGCTGTGCGTCCTGAAGTGGGGCTGTGTGTGCGTGTGTGTCCTGAAGTGGGGCTGTGTGTGCGTGTGTGTCCTGAAGTGGGGCTGTGTGTGCGTGTGTGTCCTGAAGGAGCATCTGAAGAAAGGAAAGGAACAGTAAAGTGTCTGCTGAAAATAAGCCTAAAAGCTGATAACTGCATCGGAATTTTTCTGAGTCACCCATCAACTTTTGTGGTTCTTCATAACGAGACCGACCCGCTGGAGAGGACACACACACAAGCACCGCAGAAGGTCTGCTTGCCCATGCTAGTCAAGTCATACTCTCACCAAACCACCATCATTTACACTCTATTTAATCAGGTTTATAATTTTCCACAACACTCCAAGTGGGATCACGAAAAAAAAAAACATCGAAAATAATGATTTCTTAAAGTACTGAAGGAAGTATTTTGTACGTTAATGGAACATAATGTACGTTGATGGTACATTATGTACGTTGATGGTACATAATGTACGTTGATGGTACATTATGTACGTTGATGGTACATTATGTACGTTGATGGTACATAATGTACGTTGATGGTACATTATGTACGTTGATGGTACATAATGTACGTTGATGGTACATTATGTACGTTGATGGAACATAATGTACGTTGATGGTACATTATGTACGTTGATGGAACATAATGTACGTTGATGGTACATTATGTACGTTGATGGTACATAATGTACGTTGATGGAACATAATGTACGTTAATGGAACATAATGTACGTTGATGGTACATTATGTACGTTGATGGTACATAATGTACGTTGATGGAACATAATGTACATTGATGGTACATTATGTACGTTGATGGAACATAATGTACGTTGATGGTACATTATGTACGTTGATGGTACATAATGTACGTTGATGGAACATAATGTACGTTGATGGTACATTATGTACGTTGATGGAACATTATGAACGTCGATGGAACATTATTTACGTCAATGGAACATTTATGTCGATGGAACATTATGTACGTTGATGGAGCATTATGTACGTCGATGGAATATTATGTACGTCAATGGAGCATTATGTACGTCAATGGAGCATTATGTACGTCAATGGAGCATTATGTACGTCAATGGAGCATTGCGTTCGAGAAGTATAATTTGTACCTAAGGTGCGTTACATTAGACACAAGCGTTGAACAAACCACACTTGTAACACTGTTGAACTTAAAAGCGTGTTGTAAGTGATGATAAGTGTATTTAAATGGAGCATGGCCTGGCACGGGGTACTGCTAGAGTGCAATAAGAGAGCATTGTGTTGACGGTACATTTAAGTGTTTTGAAGAGGAAAGGTTACAAAGATACTGAAGTGTGAAGACACAGGTGCAGATAAACTTTTTTAAACATAACGTTTCGCTCTTTATTACTGATTTTATAAAGATCTACGTAGAGCAAAACGTTGTTATAATAATACTGTTCTACATCTGTGTATTTCTTTTATTAATACGATGTTGATATGTTGCAGTTATTTAACTGTATTGTAGACACGCATCTGGCAAGACAGTGATGGAGTGAATGATGATGAAAGTGTTGTTAGGTAAGACACATATGCAACAGTTAGACAACTTTATTCCGAAACGTTTCGGAATAAAGTTGTCTAACTGTTGCATATGTGTCTTACCTAACAACCTGTCGGTATTGTATACCATTTTGATGTTCATCTTGTCAGACACTGCAACACATGGCATCTTGGTACAGAAAACACCTTGGACAAGCTTTTCAAGTGAGAAGTGTTGGATCTGAGAGGGACATGACCTTTCAGTGGTTACATTCTCACTACTACTACTACTACTACTACTACTACTCTGCACCTCTCCTTCCGACAGTATTTAAGTCTCCGCACTGTCGCTTGATCTTCAGATAGTTCCTGACTATGGAACTGAACTTCTCCAGGCCGAGGGACTGACAACCTCAAATTCTACGACTACAAGGGTGATGGACTGATTTCATCGTCTTCACATCTCTACTGTTCCTGCCTATTTTCTGTATTCGACTGAAGAAGCCTACTGTGTAGGCGAAACGTTTCGGAATAAAGTTGTCTAACTGTTGCATATGTGTCTTACCTAACAACCTGTCGGTATTGTATACCATTTTGATGTTCATGATGATGAAAGTGTTTCTTCTTTCTCGGGTCACCTGCCTTGGTGGGGAAACGGCCTATGAATTAATAAAAAAAATACGGTCAATACGATTTTGTAGCCTGGTGGCTGAATAGCATATTTCGGGGCCTGCTGCTCGAGAGAACCACGCTTCGGGTCCCGGTTCATTTGTCTCTTCGTGCAGGGAAGTGTGTTTAGGTAAATTAGTTTGTGCAGTTTGAAACGTTTCAAAGCTTTGTTCGTCCCTATTCTCCCTCGCACATTGTGGGCAAGACGACCATCTTAGGTGCACACCTGGGCAAGACGACCATTTCAGGTCACATGACTCACGAAATCGTAATGACACGATTGCAAACAAACCATACCCCGACGGTCTGGAGTTTTGAGACTCTCTGACCGCGGGTTCAATCCCGGCCGGGGTATGGTCAGGTCACATCCTGGGCAAGACGACCAACTTAGGTGTACATCCTGGACAAGACGACCATCTTAGGTGCACATCCTGGGAAGACGACCATCTTAGGTGCACATCCTGGGAAGACGACCATCATCTTGGCTACACATCTCAGACAAGACGACCATCATCTTGGCAACACATCCCAGACAAGACGACCATCATCTTGACACCACATCCCATTCAAGATGACCATTATCTTGGCACCACATCCCATTCAAGACGACCATCACCTTGTCTACACATCCCAGACAAGATTAACATTACCTAGAGTACAAACCCCAGACAAGACGACCATCACCTTGGCTACATATCCCAGACAAAACTACCATTACCTTGGGTGCACGGTGCACAAGTATACGAGCAATCACTAGGTGCCACGGACGGCTCGTCTCTCCCCCCGAGTATAGCGTCAACGTCACCTTGTGAGAAACATCCCCGGCCGAGACACTTAACAGCTGTCTCGGGCGCGCCTCTAAATACTCCTTATTTCCCTGCACTTTTGTTGGTGTGTGATGGCGCTTGAAAACGAATGGCGCCTTATGAGGTGATTTTATCGGGGGCTGCAACGCCTTCATCTGTGTCTGGTGCTAATTCCAGTGGGACTTTTCTTGGCACGCGCGCAAAAGCCACATTCATGCCTCAGGAATGTTCACAAATACTGTAAAAAAGGTCGGGGCGCTTGTAAATACAACGAAATCTTGCGGCCTGATAATTGGTACAGATCGTTAGGCAGGTTAAAAGTGAAGAAGTAATCTCGAACACAAACAACGGAGGCAGTGCTTGTACCAGGCGAGGCAGAAGGGCTGCACAGAAAGCTTTGGCTGGGAGAACTTTTGGGCCTGTGCTCACCTTTATCAATGTATGACACTAGTATTATTTACTGACGAGTATGTTAATAAGACGTCATAAACAGTTTCCGGCCTTTTACCGAGACGTTTCGTCCACCGGGAAGTTTATCAATTGATAAAGTCTCTAGTAGATGAATAGATTTCTCACTGAAATGCAGTCAAGCGCGTACTGTGTCTTATTAAGACAGTTTAATGAAGTCATAGAGAAGATGGAAAATGCACACATATATGTACTGGCAAGTGAGAGAGATGTAAGGCAAGTGACAGTATCAAAAGAATCGTCGATCTGTGGACCTCTCCAGGTGCTGTATATGGGGTACTGTACCGTACAGGGGGTACTGGATATGAGGTACTGTAGTGCGGGGAAGCGGGTCATGGCATAACTAATACTCGCGTCACCAGATATTTCCCCCGATTCTCCTGACAAATAAACCACCACCGTAAGTGTCGCATCTCCACTCTAACTCGCGCCCATGAGAAGTAAATCATCATCAGTCAAGAGCGTGCGAGTACTTCCACTGATATTTCATAGACCTAATGGCCTTAGAGAAGGCATACATGAGTAACGAGCCGGATAAATCTTCATTTAGCTACGATGTGTGTTTGCTGAGTTACTGAAGTAGGGTTGGGGAGGGGATGTAGAGCTACGCAACGAAGAGGAGCTATGTAGTGAAGGGTAGGAGCTATGTAGCAAAGGGGAAGAGCTATGTAGCGAAGGGGAGGAGCTATGTAGCGAATGGGAGAAGCTATGTAGCGAAGATAAGGAGCTATGTAGCAAAGGGAGATGGACAGATATTCGAGTACATATGTCAGCAGTAGCGAGCCAGGATGACAGCTGTGACAGCTGCTAGTTCAATGGTCATTAACTCCAATACGAAGCGGCTGTCCGCGTGTCGTTTATTGTTGCCACAAGGAAGATGTGTGTGTGTGTTTGTGTTGTCTTTAAGACCTCTCACAGCTGTGGCAGTCACTAAGACCAATATACTAACCGCCAAACTGTTGACTTATGCTCACGTTACAAATGAAATAAAGGCGACACTTCTTTGCAGATCTAACGAGGTTGTTTACACGCAAGATTACACAGTTCCTACCTGTCAGCCAATCATGGTGACGTTTATTACGCGGTAACGATTGATTTCAACATCTCTTACGGTGGGAAGGAGACGAACATGAAAGCTCGTAGAGGCAATAGAGATAATGTAATTTATTTTAAAGGAACAGTTTATTCGGCTTAATATCTCTCACAAGAAAGAGTAGCGGAGGTTGTGAATAGCTGGTGAGACAGCACAAGGAACCTTTGAAGATAACACCGCCCCGGTGAGTTGTGGAAGTCAAAGGTAACGATGGAAATATCTCGTCTGGTGTATTGGAAGTGGTGAAGAAATTTACTACCCAGAATACACACACACAGTGTGTATACATGTGTGTGTGTGTGACCTTCCACAGTGTGTATGCTGACAGCAGTGTGTTGCTACTCTGTTCTGTATGACAGTTTCACTGCTGGAGCAAAAACTTGCTTTATTTCTCCCCCTCTACACTACTCCATCATACAAAGATGGGTTGTATGAAGTAACGAAATATGTTTCAGGAGACCTGGGTAGAACGACGCGGATATCGCCCACAACTCCACTCTAGCTTCAACAGTAACAACATTTCCAAAGTTTTTTCCTAGCAGAGCTGGAGTTGCTATTACTTGGGAATTACCATCTCTCAGGATGGACCATCAAACACACAGAAATTTAAGATGTACGTGTGTGTGTGTGGAAGGAAGTGTGCTCCCCTATCTGTAGTTACGGGGGGATGGGGGTCGAGTTTCGGCTCCTGGCACTTCCTCTTAACGTCAAAAGACTGGTGTGAAAAATTTCCTGCCTGGCTTGACCCTGGTATTATTCATCCTTAAGACTATGTTTGGTATTTTTGTTGTTGTGTTACAACAACATAAATACCAAATAAAGTTAGGATGTCCTTCCCCCACCCGCTCCTTCCTGCCCTACTGCCGGGCCACTAGCTAGGGAAAGGGGTGCTATGCATCCGACAGCTGGGTCACTTGTCGGCGTCCGGCAGAGCCAGACAATAAGACACACCCCCAGCACGGGGCTTTGTCATTGTCCCCTCGCATGCAAATCCAGACCGTTTGTAACTGTCATGAAGAACATTATTGAGAACTGCAGTGCGGCGGCCTTGTTGCCTCATACTGCAGCCGCCCCTGCCGCAGCCCCTAGCCACAGCCGCCCCTGCCGCAGCCCCTAGCCACCGCCGCCCCTCCTAGCTGTCTAATACGCCAAACTAATATAAGCAAGCCAATAGTCGCTCCAGTCTGGTCTACAATGCTAGCGTTGACTTATTTATGAAGTTATTCTAGTAACTTTCAACCTTTTTATGTATTCTGAAGCTTCAGCGTTGTGGAAACCATTTTGTCAAGTACACTTTGTAAGTGTTCTCTTCCTAAGTGACTTTTGTAATGATGTTCATAATAGTGTTCATATATATATTGTATTGTTATTAATTATGTTCATAATATGTGTTCATAATAATAGTGTTAATAATAGTGTTGTTATTAATTGTGTTTATAGTGTTCAAAACAATAGTGTTCATAATAGTAGGTGTTTGTTAGTCGGGTGTTCACAAGTCAGGTGTTCATAAGTCAGGTGTTCACAAGTCAGGTGTTCATAAGTCAGGTGTTCACAAGTCAGGTGTTTATAAGTCAGGTGTTCACAAGTCAGGTGTTCACAAGTCAGGTGTTCACAAGTCAGGTGTTTATAAGTCAGGTGTTCACAAGTCAGGTGTTTATAAGTCAGGCCTTTCTCGTCGCATCACTCCACAACCCCTGCAAATTCTTCCCAATGAAGAGCTAAACCCGCATACGGGGAGTGATACAGAACCTGGGGGGGGGAATGTGACAGGGAGAGGGAGGGTCATCAGGTCTGAACCGAAGGGTGAGATGATGAGCTCCGAATTCCTCGGATCAAAAGCCTTACATCAGCAAGTCACATCCAGTGAAGGAGTAACTCAACTAGAGATTAGTTGGCAAACGTCACATTATTTAGGGGAGAAATGTTTATGCTCTGCAGCGGGAGATGAATGAGACGAGGATGCTGGGGCAGGCTGACGTCAGTCTCTCTGCTGTGCCAACCACACGATGTTAGAGACCGAGACAGTGGAAGATGAGGTAATCAGTCCCTCAGCCTGGCAGAACTATACACAGACAGTGGGAGATGAGGTAATCAGTCCCTCAGCCTGGCAGAACTATACACAGACAGTGGGAGATGAGGTAATCAGTCCCAAGCCGATGCAACCGGAGACAGATGCGATACATTTAGAGATTGACTTGACGCATGAAAAGCAGAAGCGATGCACTAGAGTGGAACAGACGCACCAGTGACCGAACAGACGCACCAGAGACCGAACAGACACACCAGAAACCGAACAGATGCACCAGAGACCGAACAGAGGCACCAGAGACCGAACAGAGGTACCAGAGACCAAACAGAGGCACCAGAGACCGAACAGACGCATCAGAGACCGAAAAGAAGCAACAGAGACCGAACCGTCGCAGCAGAGACCTAAAAGAATCACCAGAGACCGAAAAGACGCACCAGAAACCGAACAGAAGCACCAGAGACCGAACAGACTCACCAGTGACCGAATCGACGCATCAGAGACCGAACAGAAGCACCAGAGACCGAACAGACGCACCAGAGACCGAACAGACACGGGTGTTATGCTCTGACGGCTCTCCCACTTACCTCCGCACCGCGCCTGTCTACACCTTTCCTCTCATTTAAGTAAGCTTAATGACGCCTACATTGTTTACCTTCCATCAGTCACGCGCTGACACTCGCTGACACACGCCCTGTTGTGTCACCACACTACCAGAACCCTTCTCCCCCGGGGTAGACAGAACCTTCTCTCATCTAGGGTAGCCAGAACGTTCTCTTTCCATGGGGCTGCTAGAACCCTTCTCCCATGGGGTAGCCAGAACTTTCTCTCCCCCTGGGGTAGCCAAAACCCTTTTCTCCCCTGGGGTAACCGGAACCCTCTCCCCTTGGGGTAGCCAGAGCCTTTTCCACAGAGGCCAGCCAGAACTTTTTCTTCCTATAGGCCAGCAAGTGTATGCATGGGCGGGCAGGATTGTGCGGACATCTGTGTGTACGTTTATGTGTACGTGCGTATACGCGTTTATCAAGAACTTATATACGTATTTTCCCTCATTTATTCCATTTTGATATAAATTCCCATATTCGCTGCTAGATTAGTGCACGTGCGCGCGCACGCGCACACATACACACACACACACACACACACACACACATACACACACACACACACACACACACACACACACACACACACACAGTAAGTGGAATAGTTTGGGAAGCGATGTAGTGGAGGCAGGATCCATACATAGCTTTAAGCAGAGGTACGATAAAGCTCACGGCTCAGGGAGAGTGACCTAGTAGCGATCAGTGAAGAGGCGGGGCCAGGAGCTCGGACTCGACCCCCGCAACCTCAACTAGGTGAGTACAACTAGGTGAGTACACACACTGTGGAGACAGGAAGGACTCTGGGAAGACAGGACAGAGGGGGACACCAACAGGAATACACCAACAAGTGCTGGATGACATACACACAACTGAGGTGGAGGTGAAGAAGCTGCTAAGTGACCTTGATACCTCAAAGGCAATGGGACCGGACATCTCCCTGTGGGTCCTTAGAGAGGGAGCAGAAATACTGTGTGTCCCATTAAACACAATCTTCAATACATCCCTTGAAACTGGACAACTGCCTGAGGTATGGAAGACGGCAAATGTAGTTCCCATTTTTAAAAAAGGAGACAGAAAAGAGGCGCTAAACTACAGACCAGTGTCACTGACGTGTACAGTATGCAAAGTCATGGAGAAGATTATCAGGAGGAGAGTGGTAGAGCACCTAGAACAGAACAAAATTATAAATGACAACCAGCACGGTTTCATGGAAGGCAAATCCTGTGTCACAAACCTCCTGGAGTTTCATGATAAATTAACAGAAGTAAGAGACGAGAGAGAGGGGTGAGTTCATTGCGTCTTCTTGGACTGCAAGAAGGCCTTCGACACGGTTCCTCACAAGAGATTAGTGCAGAAACTAGAGGATCAGGCGCGTGTAACGGGAAGGGCACTTCACTGGATCAGAGAATACCTGACAGGGAGGCAACAACGAGTCATGGTGAGTGATGAGGTTTCACAGTGGGCACCTGTGGCGAGCGGGGTCCCACAGGGATCGGTCCTAGGACCAGTGCTATTTTTAGTATACGTGAATGACATGATGGAAGGGATAGACTCAGAGGTGTCCCTGTTCGCAGATGATGTGAAGTTAATGAGGAGAATTAAATCAGATGAGGATCAGGCAGATCTTCAAAGAGACCTGGACAGGTTGGACACGTGGTTCAGCAACTGGCTTCTCGAATTCAACCCTGCCAAATGCAAAGTCATGAAGATTAGAGAAGGGCAAAGAAAACCGCAGACGGAGTATAGGCTGGGTGGCCAACGACTGCAAACCTCGCTCATGGAGAAACATCTTGTCGTGATTATAACACCGAACACGTCTCCGGAAGCACCCATCAACCAGATAACTGCTGCAGTATATGGGCGCCTGGCAAACCTGAGATTAGCATTCCGATACCTAAGTAAGGAATCTTTCAGGACACTGTACACCGCGTACGTCAGGCCCATACTGGAGTATGCAGCACCAATTTGGAACCCGCACCGGGTCAAGCACGTTAAGAAATTAGAGAAAGTGCAAAGGTTTGCAACAAGGTTAGTTCCAGAGCTAAGGAGAATGTCCTATGAAGAAAGGTTGAGGGAAATCGGCCTGACGACACTGGAGGACAGGAGGGATAGGGGAGACATGATAACGACATACAAAATACTGCGTGGAATAGACAAGGTGGACAGAGACAAGATGTTCCAGAGAGGGGACACAGAAACAAGTGGTCACTCTTGGAAGCTGAAGACTCAGATGAGTCACAGGGATGTTAGGAAGCATTTCTTCAGTCACAGAGTGGTCAAGAAGTGGAACAGTCTGGAGAGCGATGTAGTGGAGGCAGGTACCATACATAGCTTTAAGACGAGATATGATAAAGCTCATGGAGCAGGGAGAGAGAGGACCTAGTAGAGGTCAGTGAAGAGGCGGGGCCAGGAGCTGAGTATCGACCCCTGCAACTACAATTAGGTGAGTACAAATAGGTGAGTACACACACACACACACACACACACACACACACACACACACACACACACACACTCAGGTGTGTTACAGTGCGAATGAGACCCATCTTGTGTGACATAGGAAACATAGCTAGCTAGCTTTTGTTCCCACTGTGAAACTATCGTAGAATGAGGAATTAACACACTAAAAATGTATTCACTCATTCTCTCTCTCTCTCTCTCTCTCTCTCTCTCTCTCTCTCTCTCTCTCTCTCTTTCTCTCTCTGGTTGACTGGTGTATTTACTCATAGTGAGCTAAGAGATAGAGAGGATGGAAATAGCCGAGGACACAGGTGGTGGCAGCCAATACTACCAGCTTCTGACAACACAGGGGGTGGCAGCCAACACTACCAGCTTCTGATAACACAAGTGGTGGCAGCCAACACTACCAGCTTCTGACAACACAGGTAGTGGCAGCCAACACTACCAGCTTCTGACAACACAGGTGGTGGCAGCCAACACTACTAGCTTCTTACAACACAGGTGGACTGTCTGTCTGGATAGTGACCACCCTGGGATGTCTGTCGGGAAAGTGATCACCAAGGGATGTCTGTGGGGAGAGTGACCACCCAGGGATGTCTGTTGGGAGAGTGACCACCCTGAGATGTCTGTGGGGAGAGTGACCACCCAGGGATGTCTGTGGGGAGAGTGACAACCCAGGGATGTCTGTGGGGAGAGTCACCACCCAGGGATGTCCGTGGGGAGAGTGACCACCCAGGGATGTCTGTGGGGAAAGTGACCACCCAGGGATATCTGTGGGGAAAGTGACCACCTAGGGATATCTGTGGGGAGAGTGACCACCCATGGATGTCTGTGGGGAGAGAGGCCACCCAAGGATGTCTGTGGGGAGATTGACCACCCAGGGATGTCAGTGGGGAGAGTGACAACCCAGGAATGTCTGTGGGGAGATTGGCCACCCAGGGATGTCAGTGGAGAGATTGACCACCCAGGGATGTCAGTGGGGAGAGTGACCACCCAGTGATGTCTGTGGGGAAAGTGACCACCCAGGGATATCTGTGGGGAAAGTGACCACCCAGGGATATCTGTGGGGAGAGTGACCACCCATGGATGTCTGTGGGGAGAGAGGCCACCCAAGGATGTCTGTGGGGAGATTGACCACCCAGGGATGTCAGTGGGGAGAGTGACAACCCAGGAATGTCTGTGGGGAGATTGACCACCCAGGGATGTCAGTGGGGAGATTGACCACCCAGGGATGTCAGTGGGGAGAGTGACCACCCAGGGATGTCAGTGGGGAGAGTGACCACCCCTAGACTGACAGTATAGTGGCCACTTTAGAGCGGATGAGGTTTAACAAGTATACAATATTAAAGACGACTCGTCACCCAGTATAAAAAATGAAGAGACATGTTGGTTACGACCGCGAGTTTATACAGTGCTACATTTAAGGATAATTTATCCTAAGTGAGGGGAGAATCTGTCCTCATTGAGGGGAGAATCTGTCCTCAGTGTGGGGAGAATCTGTCCTCAGTGTGGGGAGAATCTGTCCTCAGTGTGGGGAGAATCTGTTCTCAGGGGAGAATCTACCCTCAATGAGGGGATAATCAACCCTCAGTGAGGGGAGAATCTACCCTCAGTGAGGGGGAGAATTTGTCCACAGGGTGGAGAGGACCTCCTCTTAGGAAGAGACCCTTTCCCTCCTCCTCCCCTCACTGACTCCCCGAAGGAGTGTCAGTAGAATTCAAGTCCCTCTTTGTTTAGCCCAACTTATTACAGGTGATTGTTGAGAGAAGTCAAAATGAGTTTTAATTTTCTGAAGTGAGGAGTGACACTATGTGTGTGTGTGTGTGTGTGTGTGTGTGTGTTTGTTTGCTGACAACTTGGTAGGAGTCACTTTTGTTGCGGTTGTTTGTGGTCACCTTTGTTAACGGGATTTGTGTGTGACAGTCACCTTCGTTGAAGCTGTACGTGTGTGTTTGTGTGACGGTCACCTATGTTAACGTTGTGCATATGTATGGTGACTGTCCCCTATGCTGACATCTGTGAGTGACGGTCACCTTTGCTACGGCAGCATGATGGTGATTCCACCTATGTAACCGTAACGGTACGACTGCCTGTACAGGTGTGACGGTACGTTTATCTACTCAGCAGTGTCCTGTAGTAAAAAGGTAATATACAGTACTGATGATCCTCGTGTAGTAGATAGGCTTATAAGCTCATTAACCAAGCTATGTATGCAGGCAGCTTCCACAGCCAGCCAGTACTGTCATAACAACAATGGGCTCAGGGTTGCACACTGACGCTGGGGTATGTAACTCGTCAACAGATATGAACAAACACAATAAATATATTGACAGGTCTTGTCTCCGGAAAATAAAATGACTCTGAAAACCATTAATATTTTGATGAACGAGATTCATAAATGTTGAGGTTAGGTAAGGTAAGGTTCGTCAGGAAATAGGACAGGTGATTCCTAACGCGGGTCTCAGTCATATAATGGTCCATCGTTGGAGCTTTAAGGTTAAGGCTGAGGGACCGATCACCTTAAGCTACTACCTCAGGTCTACCACAGTCTTCAATGATTATTCTCTGTATTGGACTGGTAAAACCACTGGTTGGCGAAACGTGCAGTGTGGAAAAAGAGCCACGAATTAACGCAGATAAGTGCTGAATGACCCAAAAAGGTAAGCGCCTAACATGAATAAAACAAAAGCCACAAACTGATTGACAAGCAAGGCACACGCAACACATTGGTGACTTAATCTAAGAAACGTTCCGCCTACCCAGCAGGCTTCTTCTGTCGGCGAAAAAGATACTCATGTATTGTACATGTGTCTTATTCATTAACATTTCGGTATTGTCTACGTTAAAATGATGCCACAGCGACTTGATTCGAGTTTGTATGTGGATCTAATGACACCTTGCTGACAGTGTCAGCAGTCACTCCCGAGGGTCGGCAGTAAAGCTGGAGTAACTGCAGTAAATCAAGAGTAATTACAATCAGTCTGAGTAACTGCAATGTATCTAGGGTAATTGCACTCAATCTGAGTAATTGCAATAAATCTGAAATAACTGCAATAAATCTGGAGTGCAATAAATCTGGAGTGATTGCAATAAATCTGGAGTAATTGCAGTAAATATGGAGTAACTGCAATAAATCTGGACTGCAATAAATCTTGAGTAACTGCAATAAAATGGAGTAACCAATAAATCTTGAGTAACCATTAAATCTGGAGTGCCTAATAAATCTGGAGTAACTACAACAAATCTAGAGTGACTGCAATAAATCTGGAGAGACTTTTTCGAGAGCTCTTCGGAGACTCATGGTATGCAATGGTGAGCCTGATGACTTGTGTTATGACTTGCGGTCTTCGAGACTCCCCCGCAACACTGCGGGGAAAGAGCAAAACAGTGTTACGGATGTGTTAGAATCATCCTTGAGAGACGGGAGGAGTTGGTAAGTCGAGTTTTTACGACTGACTCGCCGTGGGTTTAAATCCCCACTCGTTCCGTGGTTTAAGTTGATAAGTGTTTGTACTGACGGAGCTGCGGCCGAGCTGGGCTCACTCTCAGCCCTGCCACAACATACTGAGAAGTTGAGACACATGTGCAACACTTGGGTATCTTTATTGAGGAAACGCTTCGCCGGCTTTCATCAGTCCTATATAGAGAAGAATGGTGAAGATCAGAAGGAATTTGAGGTAATCAGTCCCTCAGCCTGGAGTCGATATAATCAGTCCATCAATCCTGAAAAGAATACAGCATCTGCGCGAAGTGGCTTATGTACTATAGACAGGTGAGGTGAAGCAGTCGTAGGTGGTATCAAAGTGGACAAATCCAAGGTGGAAGCAGGTGATACTTATAGGTCAGGCAAGTGTTGAAGAATTCCTTGTATTAAGATCCCAAGATGTTGCTGTGTCTGACAGATGCTGCAGTGTCTGACAGATGCTGCTGTGTCTGACAGATGTTGCTGTGTCTGACAGATGTTGCTGTGTCTGACAGATGTTGCTGTGTCTGACAAATGTTGCTGTGTCTGACAGATGCTGCAGTATCTGAGAGATGTTGCTGTGTCTAACAGATGTTGCAGTGTCTGACAGATGCTGCTGTGTCTGACAGATGTTGCTGTGTCTGACAGATGTTGCTGTGTCTGACAGATGTTGCTGTGTCTAACACATGTTGCTGTGTCTGACAGATGTTGCTGTGTCTGACAGATGCTGCTGTGTCTGACAGATGTTGCTGTATCTGACAGATGTTGCTGTGTCTGACAGATGTTGCTGTATCTGGCAGATGTTGCTGTGTCTGACAGATGCTGCTGTGTCTGACAGATGTTGCTGTGTCTGACAGATGTTGCTGTGTCTGACAGATGTTGCTGTGTCTGACAGATGTTGCTGTGTCTAACACATGTTGCTGTGTCTGACAGATGTTGCTGTGTCTGACAGATGTTGCTGTGTCTGACAGATGTTGCTGTATCTGACAGATGTTGCTGTGTCTGACAGATGTTGCTGTATCTGGCAGATGTTGCTGTGTCTGACAGATGTTGCTGTGTCTGACAGATGCTGCTGTGTCTGACAGATGTTGCTGTACCTGACAGATGTTGCTGTGTCTGACAGATGTTGCTGTGTCTGACAGATGCTGCTGTGTCTGATAGATGTTGCTGTGTCTGACAGATGCTACTGTGTCTGACAGATGTTGCTGTGTCTGACAGATGCTGCTGTGCCTGAAAGATGCTGCTGTGTCTGACAGATGTTGCTGTGTCTGACAGATGTTGCTGTGTCTGACAGATGCTGCTGTGTCTGAAAGATGCTGCTGTGTCTGACAGATGTTGCTGTGTCTGACAGATGCTGCAGTGTCTGACAGATGCTGCTGTGTCTGACAGATGTTGCTCTGTCTGACAGATGTTGCTCTATCTGACAGATGTTGCTGTGTCTGACATGTTTCTCTGTCTGACAGATGTTGCTCTGTCTGACAGATGTTGCTGTGTCTGACAGATGTTGCTGTGTCTAACACATGTTGCTGTGTCTGACAGATGTTGCTGTGTCTGACAGATGCTGCTGTGTCTGACAGATGTTGCTGTGTCTGACAGATGCTGCTCTGTCTGATAGATGTTGCTGTGTCTGACAGATGCTGCTGTGTCTGACAGATGCTGCTGTGTCTGACAGATGTTGCTGTGTCTGACAGATGTTGCTCTGTCTGACAGATGTTGCTGTGTCTGACAGATGCTGCAGTGTCTGACAGATGCTGCTGTGTCTGACAGATGTTGCTCTGTCTGACAGATGTTGCTCTATCTGACAGATGTTGCTGTGTCTGACAGATGTTGCTGTGTCTAACAGATGTTGCTGTGTCTGACAGATGTTGCTGTATCTAACAGATGTTGCTGTGTCTGACAGATGTTGCTGTATCTAACAGATGTTGCTCTGTCTGACAGATGTTGCTGTATCTAACAGATGTTGCTGTGTCTGACAGATGTTGCTGTATCTAACAGATATTGCTGTATCTAACAGATGTTGCTGTATCTAACAGATGTTGCTGTGTCTGACAGATGTTGCTGTGTCTGACAGATGTTGCTGTGTCTAACAGATGTTGCTGTGTCTAACAGATGTTGCTCTGTCTGACAGATGTTGCTCTGTCTGACAGATGTTGCTGTATCTAACAGATGTTGCTGTATCTAACAGATGTTGCTGTATCTAACAGATGTTGCTGTATCTAAGAGATGTTTCTGTGTCTAACAGATGTTGCTGTGTCTAACAGATGTTGCTCTGTCTGACAGATGTTGCTCTGTCTGACAGATGTTGCTGTATCTAACAGATGTTGCTGTATCTAACAGATGTTGCTGTATCTAACAGATGTTGCTGTATCTAACAGATGTTGCTGTGTCTAACAGATGTTGCTGTGTCTGACAGATGTTGCTCTGTCTGACAGATGTTGCTGTATCTAACAGATGTTGCTGTATCTAACAGATGTTGCTGTATCTAACAGATGTTGCTGTATCTAACAGATGTTGCTGTTTCTAACAGATGTTGCTGTATCTAACAGATGTTGCTGTGTCTGACAGATGTTGCTCTGTCTAACAGATGTTGCTGTATCTAACAGATGTTGCTGTATCTAACAGATGTTGCTGTATCTAACAGATGTTGCTGTATCTAACAGATGTTGCTGTATCTAACAGATGTTGCTGTGTCTAACAGATGTTGCTGTGTCTGACAGATGTTGCTCTGTCTGACAGATGTTGCTGTATCTAACAGATGTTGCTGTATCTAACAGATGTTGCTGTATCTAACAGATGTTGCTGTATCTAACAGATGTTGCTGTTTCTAACAGATGTTGCTGTATCTAACAGATGTTGCTGTGTCTGACAGATGTTGCTCTGTCTAACAGATGTTGCTGTATCTAACAGATGTTGCTGTATCTAACAGATGTTGCTGTATCTAACAGATGTTGCTGTATCTAACAGATGTTGCTGTATCTAACAGATGTTGCTGTGTCTGACAGATGTTGCTCTGTCTGACAGATGTTGCTCTGTCTAACAGATGTTGCTGTATCTAACAGATGTTGCTGTATCTAACAGATGTTGCTGTATCTAACAGATGTTGCTGTATCTAACGATGTTGCTGTGTCTGACAGATGTGATGTAAATGGCTTTAAACGCTGGCAAGTTCAAGAATAAGACACTTATACAACATCTGGGAATCTTTACTGTGGAAACGTTCCGCCAGCCAGTGACTTCTTCAGTCCAATATAGAGAAGAACGATGGAGGAAGAGGAGAATATAACCCACTTCGAGCATATTCTTTACTTCAGAACTGATGGACCAAACACATCGACTCCAGGCTGAGGGACTGATTACCTTAAACTCCTCCTCTTCCTCCACCGTCCTTCTTTGCATTGGACTGAAGAAGCCACTGGCTGGCAAAACGTTTCCTCAGTAAATATTCCCAAATGTTGTACAAGTGTCTCGTTCTTCAAACGTTTCCCGTAAGTGGTAGATCACGTCTTTTTAAAACCACTTATCCAAGGACTCAATGGAAAATAGTTACTTTGACCTTTTTTTTTTTTTTTTGTTTGGGGGGGGGGGGGGGGTCCGGGGTAATTTACACTATATGTATGATAATTGTACTTATGTGTACCTGTACCTGAATAAACTAACAATTAGCAAGGTTATCCAACCTTAACCACGATATTTATTGCGATACTTAAGGTAAGTAGCGAGAGGCAGGACCGTCTTTCATTCCCAGGACGATCTTTATTACCAGGACAATTTTTTTTTATTCACAGGACAGTTATTTTATTGGGCAGGACAGTCATTTTCATTGTACAGGACAATCATTTTCACTGTGCAAGACAATCATTTTCATTGTACAGGACAATCATTTTCACTGTACAGGACAATCATTTTGATTGTACAGGACAATCATTTTCACTGTGCAGGACAATCATTTTCACTGTGTAGGACAATCATTTTCACTTTGCAGGACAATCATTTTCACTGTGCAGGACAATCATTTTCACTGTGCAAGACAATCATTTTCATTGTACAGGACAATCATTTTCACTGTACAGGACAATCATTTTCATTGTACAGGACAATCATTTTCACTGTGCAGGACAATCATTTTCACTGTGTAGGACAATCATTTTCACTTTGCAGGACAATCATTTTCACTGTGCAGGACAATAATTTTCACTGTGTAGGACAATCATTTTCACTTTGCAGGACAATCATTTTCACTTTGCAGGACAATCATTTTCACTGTGTAGGACAATCATTTTCACTTTGCAGGACAATAATTTTCACTGTGCAAGATAATAATTTTCACTGTGTAGGACAATCATTTTCACTTTGCAGGACAATCATTTTCACTTTGCAGGACAATCATTTTCACTTTGCAGGACAATCATTTTCACTTTGCAGGACAATCATTTTCACTGTGTAGGACAATCATTTTCACTTTGCAGGACAATCATTTTCACTTTGCAGGACAATCATTTTCACTTTGCAGGACAATCATTTTCACTGTGTAGGACAATCATTTTCACTTTGCAGGACAATCATTTTCACTTTGCAGGACAATCATTTTCACTGTGCAGGACAATCATTTTCACTTTGCAGGACAATCATTTTCACTTTGCAGGACAATAATTTTCACTGTGCAAGATAATAATTTTCACTGTGCAGGACAATCATTTTCACTTTGCAGGACAATCATTTTCACTTTGCAGGACAATAATTTTCACTGTGCAGGACAATCATTTTCACTGTGTAGGACAATCATTTTCACTTTGCAGGACAATAATTTTCACTGTGCAAGATAATAATTTTCACTGTGTAGGACAATCATTTTCACTTTGCAGGACAATCATTTTCACTTTGCAGGACAATCATTTTCACTTTGCAGGACAATCATTTTCACTTTGCAGGACAATCATTTTCACTGTGTAGGACAATCATTTTCACTTTGCAGGACAATCATTTTCACTTTGCAGGACAATCATTTTCACTTTGCAGGACAATCATTTTCACTGTGTAGGACAATCATTTTCACTTTGCAGGACAATCATTTTCACTTTGCAGGACAATCATTTTCACTGTGCAGGACAATCATTTTCACTTTGCAGGACAATCATTTTCACTTTGCAGGACAATAATTTTCACTGTGCAAGATAATAATTTTCACTGTGTAGGACAATCATTTTCACTGTGCAGGACAATCATTTTCACTTTGCAGGACAATAATTTTCACTGTGTAGGACAATCATTTTCACTTTGCAGGACAATCATTTTCACTTTGCAGGACAATCATTTTCACTTTGCAGGACAATCATTTTCACTTTGCAGGACAATCATTTTCACTTTGCAGGACAATCATTTTCACTTTGCAGGACAATCATTTTCACTTTGCAGGACAATCATTTTCACTGTGTAGGACAATCATTTTCACTGTGCAGGACAATCATTTTCACTTTGCAGGACAATCATTTTCACTTTGCAGGACAATAATTTTCACTGTGCAAGATAATAATTTTCACTGTCCAGGACAATCATTTTCACTGTCCAGGACAATCATTTTCACTGTCCAGGACAATCATTTTCACTGTGCAGGACAATCATTTTCATTGCTATGTCTGCTAGTTGGCTGCTTTTGTACCATTCAATAAAATAACCACAACTACCACCAATTACCCCCAATTACCACCAAAACCCACAACTACCACCAACAACCACAGCTACCACCAACAGCCACAACTACCGCCAACAACCACAACTACCACTAACAGCCACAACTACCACCAACAACCACAACTACCACCAACAGCCACAACTACCACCAACAACCACAACTACCACCAACAGCCACAACTACCACCAACAACCACAACTACCACCAACAACCACAACTACCACCAACAACCACAACTACCACCAACAGCCACAACTACCACCAACAACCACAACTACCACCAACAGCCACAACTACCACCAACAACCACAACTACCACCAACAACCACAACTACCACGAGCAACCACAACTGCCACCAACAGCCACAGCTACCACCAACAGCCACAACTACCACCAGCAACCACAACTGCCACCAACAGCTACAACTACCACCAATAACCAGAGAGGGAGTGGAGTGTGTTTCGACCCGGTCAGTAGAGCTTCAAGTAACTGACTTGATAAAGCTCCATGTAGAGCGAGACGTTGTCACAACGAAAGCATACTCAGCTTCCTCTCGTTTCGCCCATTCACTTACAATCACGTTATATACGCCAACATACTGACAACAGTCACGTTATATACACCAATATACTGACAACAATCACGCTACATACACCAATATAGTCAATACAGTCACGTTACATACACCAATATACTGACAAGTCACGTTACATACATCAATATACTGACAACAGTCACGTTACATGCACCAATATACTGACAACAGTATCAGCACCTCCAAAATTCGCTATACTACTAATACTGGCCACCTTGCCAACACTGGTCAGCGCTATCAACACTGGCCACGTTGCCAACACTGGCTACGTTGCCAATACTAGCCACCTTTCCAACACTGGCCAGCTCTACTAACACTAGCCACGTTGCCAATACTGGCCAGCGCTACCAACACTAGCCACCTAGCCAACAATGGCCACCTTGCCAACACTGGCCAGCGCTGCCAACACCCAGTAATTAGAGAGTGGTGGCGGGGTTACCTGTGGTGAAGTATACGACATGATCACCAGGTCCCGGACTTTACTACCTAATTAATCAATTGCCAGGCGAAATTACTAGCAAAGGAGCGAATATTGAGTGATTGGTACCCACTGCAAGTTGATCTGATGAAGATGGAAATTGACAAGGAAAAAACATGGTCAGCGAAGATCACTTTGATGCAATTAGATAATTTGTTGTAGATAGATATTTTGATGTAGATAGATATTTTGATGTAGATAGATATTTTGTTGTAGATATTTTGATGTAGGTAGATATTTCGCTGTAGATAGATATTTTGATGTAAATGGATATTTTGATGTAGACAGATATTTTGATGTAGATAGATATTTTGTTGTAGATAGATATTTTGTTGTAGATATTTTGATGTAGGTAGATATTTCGCTGTAGATAGATATTTTGATGTAAATGGATATTTTGATGTAGACAGATATTTTGATGTAGATAGATATTTTGTTGTAGATAGATATTTTGTTGTAGATATTTTGATGTAGACAGATATTTTGATGTAGATGGATATTTTGATGTAGATGGATATTTTGATGTAGATAGATATTTTGTTGTAGATATTTTGATGTAGATAGATATTTTGATGTAAATGGATATTTTGATGTAGATAGATATTTTGTTGTAGATAGATATTTTGTTGTAGATATTTTGATGTAGACAGATATTTTGATGTAGACAGATATTTTGATGTAGATGGATATTTTGATGTAGATGGATATTTTGATGTAGACAGATATTTTGATGTAGACAGATATTTTGATGTAGATAGATATTTTGATGTAGATAGATATTTTGATGTAGATGGATATTTTGATGTAGACAGATATTTTGATGTAGATAGATATTTTGATGTAGATAGATATTTTGATGTAGACAGATATTTTGATGTAGATAGATATTTTGATGTAGATGGATATTTTGATGTAGACAGATATTTTGATGTAGATAGATATTTTGATGTAGATGGATATTTTGATGTAGACAGATATTTTGATGTAGACAGATATTTTGATGTAGATAGATATTTTGATGTAGATAGATATTTTGATGTAGACAGATATTTTGATGTAGATAGATATTTTGATGTAGATGGATATTTTGATGTAGACAGATATTTTGATGTAGATAGATATTTTGATGTAGATAGATATTTTGATGTAGATGGATATTTTGATGTAGACAGATATTTTGATGTAGATAGATATTTTGATGTAGATGGATATTTTGATGTAGACAGATATTTTGATGTAGATAGATATTTTGATGTAGATGGATATTTTGATGTAGACAGATATTTTGATGTAGACAGATATTTTGATGTAGATAGATATTTTGATGTAGATGGATATTTTGATGTAGACAGATATTTTGATGTAGACAGATATTTTGATGTAGATAGATATTTTGATGTAGACAGATATTTTGATGTAGATAGATATTTTGATGTAGATGGATATTTTGATGTAGACAGATATTTTGATGTAGATAGATATTTTGATGTAGATGGATATTTTGATGTAGACAGATATTTTGATGTAGACAGATATTTTGATGTAGATAGATATTTTGATGTAGATAGATATTTTGATGTAGACAGATATTTTGATGTAGATAGATATTTTGATGTAGATGGATATTTTGATGTAGACAGATATTTTGATATAGACAGATATTTTGATGTAAATAGATATTTTGATGTAGATGGATATTTTGATGTAGACAGATATTTTGATGTAGACAGATATTTTGATGTAGATAGATATTTTGATGTAGATGGATATTTTGATGTAGATAGATATTTTGTTGTAGATAGAAATTTTGTTGTAGATATTTTGATGTAGACAGATATTTTGATGTAGACAGATATTTTGATGTAGACAGATATTTTGATGTAGATGGATATTTTGATGTAGATGGATATTTTGATGTAGACAGATATTTTGATGTAGATGGATATTTTGATGTAGATAGATATTTTGATGTAGATGGATATTTTGATGTAGATAGATATTTTGATGTAGATAGATATTTTGTTGTAGATATTTTGATGTAGACAGATATTTTGATGTAGACAGATATTTTGATGTAGACAGATATTTTGATGTAGATGGATATTTTGATGTAGATGGATATTTTGATGTAGATAGATATTTTGTTGTAGATATTTTGATGTAGATAGATATTTTGATGTAGATAGATATTTTGATGTAAATGGATATTTTGATGTAGATAGATATTTTGATGTAGATAGATATTTTGATGCAGATGGATATTTTGATATAGATAGATATTTTTATGTAGATAGATATTTTGATGTAGATAGATATTTTTATGTAGATAGATATTTTGTTGTAGATATTTTGATGTAGATAGATATTTTGCTGTAGATAGATATTTTGATGTAAATGGATATTTTGATGTAGACAGATATTTTGATGTAGATAGATATTTTGTTGTAGATAGATATTTTGCTGTAGATAGATATTTTGATGTAAATGGATATTTTGATGTAGATTGACATTTCGCTGTAGATAGATTTTTTGATGTAGATAGATTATTTTGTTGTAGATAAATATTTTGATGCATATATATATCTTGATGTAGATATTTTAATATATATATATATATATATATATATATATATATATATATATATATATATATATATATATATATATATATTTGATGCGGATAGTTTGATGTAGATTCTTTGATGTGGATAGATAATTTGAAGCAGATATTCATTTTGATGTAGATGGATAATCTGATATCAAGGCATTTTGATTTAGATATTTGGATAGTTATTTAGATATTTAGATTATTTTTTGAGGGAATGCGTTAAACCTGTATGGGCCATACAGCGACTGAGAAATGGCAGAATTAGGTTTGATCCAAGGGGAAAGTAAAATCTAGTTTCTCGGATCACGAGCCCTTTACCAGCATCAAGGCACCCTTCCCTCTATGTCTATGATCATTGATGTCTGTGGTCATCAATGTCTGTGATCATCAATGTCTATGATTATCAATGCTTATGGTCATCAATGTCTATGGTCATCAGTGTCTGTGGTCATCATTGCCTTTGGTCATCAATATCTATGGTCATCAATATACATGATCATTAATATCTATGGTCATCAGTGTCCAATATCATCAATGGCGTGTATCAAAAATGTCCTGTATCATTAATGTCTTGGATATAGCCGTAGTGTTCAGATCAGAGCGCCCGAGACTGGTCTGTGTTCATCAATTAATTGATGATAGTTGTTCAGAAAACTATATTTTAGTTAGACTCTTGACGGTCGTTGAACAGACCATTGATGCTTGTCAAACAGACCGTTGAGGCTCGTCCAACAGACCGTTGAGACTCGTCCAACAGACCGTTGAGGCTGGTCCAACAGACCGTTGAGACTCGTCCAACAGACCGTTGAGGCTGGTCCAGTATGGCTGATGTTGGCAGTGACAACTGTCATTGTGGATGAACGCTAAACCCGTAGGGAGCTCATAGAGCGCCGGGGCACCGAGAGTCAAAAAAGGACTAATGAGAAAGAGAGAGAGAGAGAGAGAGAGAGAGAGAGAGACAGAGGTGGTAGCTCCAACTCCTTGGATCAAGAAAGAATCAGTTTTTTACAGTAAAATTATCCTTTTTTTTCCATCAAATTCTAAGGTCACATTGAAAATTGTTTTTAACAAATCGCGATTCCTAATTCACGAATTTCAAGTCGCTATTTCTAATTTGCAATTTCTAAATCGTAGTGGTGGTAGTAGTAGTAGTAGTAGTGTAGTAGTAGAAGTAGTAGTAGTAGTAGTACGAAGTGATTCCTGGTGGCAGCTCAGATTCAGTTGTGAAATGTTATCAGAAAGCTCACGTGCTGTGACTACGACAACAATACATGTAGTGACTACGACAACAATACATGCTGTGACTACGACAACAATCCATGTAGTGACTACGACAACAATACATGTAGTGACTACGACAACAATACATGTAGTGACTACGACAACAATACATGTAGTGACTACGACAACAATACATGCAGTGACTACGACAACAATACATGTAGTGACTACGACAACAATACATGTAGTGACTACGACAACAATACATGTAGTGACTACGACAACAATACATGTAGTGACTACGACAACAATACATGCAGTGACTACGACAACAATACATGTAGTGACTACGACAACAATACATGTAGTAACTACGACAACAATACATGCAGTGACTACGACAACAATACATGCAGTGACTACGACAACAATACATGTAGTAACTACGACAACAATACATGCAGTGACTACGACAACAATACATGCAGTGACTACGACAACAATACATGTAGTGACTACGACAACAATACATGCAGTGACTACGACAACAATACATGTAGTGACTACGACAACAATACATGTAGTGACTACGACAACAATACATGTAGTGACTACGACAACAATACATGTAGTGACTACGACAACAATACATGCAGTGACTACGACAACAATACATGTAGTGACTACGACAACAATACATGTAGTGACTACGACAACAATACATGTAGTGACTACGACAACAATACATGTAGTGACTACGACAACAATACATGTAGTGACTACGACAACAATACATGTAGTGACTACGACAACAATACATGTAGTGACTACGACAACAATACATGTAGTGACTACGACAACAATACATGTAGTGACTACGACAACAATACATGTAGTGACTACGACAACAATACATGTAGTGGCTACGACAACAATACATGTAGTGACTACGACAACAATACATGTAGTGGCTACGACAACAATACATGTAGTGACTACGACAACAATACATGTAGTGGCTACGACAACAATACATGTAGTGACTACGACAACAATACATGTAGTGGCTACGACAACAATACATGTAGTGACTACGACAACAATACATGTAGTGGCTACGACAACAATACATGTAGTGACTACGACAACAATACATGTAGTAACTACGACAACAATACATGTAGTGGCTACGACAACAATACATGTAGTGACTACGACAACAATACATGTAGTGGCTACGACAACAATACATGTAGTGGCTACGACAACAATACATGTAGTGACTACGACAACAATACATGTAGTGACTACGACAACAATACATGTAGTGACTACGACAACAATACATGTAGTGACTACGACAACAATACATGTAGTAGCTACGACAACAATACATGTAGTGGCTACGACAACAATACATGTAGTGACTACGACAACAATACATGTAGTGACTACGACAACAATACATGTAGTGGCTACGACAACAATACATGTAGTGGCTACGACAACAATACATGTAGTGACTACGACAACAATACATGTAGTGGCTACGACAACAATACATGTAGTGACTACGACAACAATACATGTAGTGGCTACGACAACAATACATGTAGTGGCTACGACAACAATACATGTAGTAACTACGACAACAATACATGTAGTGGCTACGACAACAATACATGTAGTGACTACGACAACAATACATGTAGTGGCTACGACAACAATACATGTAGTGACTACGACAACAATACATGTAGTGGCTACGACAACAATACATGTAGTGACTACGACAACAGTACATGTAGTGACTACGACAACAATATATGTAGCGACTACGACAACAATACATGTAGTGACTACGACAACAATACATGTAGTGACTACGACAACAATACATGTAGTGGCTACGACAACAATACATGTAGTGACTACGACAACAATACATGTAGTGACTACGACAGCAATACATGTAGTGACTACGACAACAATACATGTAGTGACTACGACAACAATACATGTAGTGACTACGACAACAATACATGTAGTGACTACGACAACAATTCACATAAAGTTACTAAGGCAATAATACAATAAGTGGATATACAGTCTCGTATCATAGATCAAGCGTTTCTTGCCGACGTTTGGCCCAGGAGCGAAACTTCTACCTGCTCTCTCTATATATATTATTTCTCTCTACTCTGGCACTTTATTAATAAAGAGTCCTAAAATAAATCATTTATGGTTATTGTGATGTTTAGGAAGAGTGTGAAGTTTATTTTATGGTGTTGTTGAAGTCCGGATGAATTGTTTTTGAAGCACAAGAGGCGAAATTCACATTAGTAAATGGTATTAAAAATAGGCTTGGCATCAATTTGTAAGCAGGAAGAAGGGTTGAGCCGGGGTCGTGGAGGAGGAGGGATGTTGGTTGAAGGGAGGCGAGGGGAGATGTGAAGTGTGTATGTGTGTGTGTGTGTGTGTGTGTGTGTGTGTGTGTGTGTGTGTGTGTGTGTGTGTGTGTGTGTGTGTGTGTGAGAGAGAGAGAGAGGGGTTTAGTTTGTATGAGAGGGGATCTTCGGGCCCCTTTGATACAAGCCTTACCCCTCGGCCTTGTTTATTTACCTTATTATAACGAGTCGCTAATTGCTCAACCATCCTGTTACTCAAGCGTGGGAAAAAACTCCCATGGTGAAGATTTGTGTTGTTAAGCATGTGATGATAACATTGTTTTAGCTCGTCTCTCTCTTATTAATGGTAAATCCCTGATAAATACTCACATAAAAAATGTCTAAAATGGGTTCAATTAGCTAGATGAATGCTATTAATCAGAAGAAATGAACACTTAGAAAAGAATGGTGAGTGTGGTAGTGTGGAGCGAAGGCAGGAGGACCAGACAACCACGAAGAGTTAGAAAAAGACGTGGGGTTGATGGTGGTTGCTGTGTTTCGTGTCCCTCACAGTGTATGTTCCACGCCCTTCCCTGCGCCTCTAGTATGTCCTCCCGTCAGTGTACATCCCACTCTCCCTGCGCCCCCATACGTCTGCTCAGAATACGAGGGGGTATTGTACTGGCTCTTAAGACAAGACACAGGTCCACAGGCAGCTCTCATTGTGACCACCTTTCCCTCTACGCAGAGTTTCATCAACTCAATATCATAGATATCAATCTATGCTTTGGCATGCGTGCAGTAAAAAAGAAACAGAAATTAAACTGTTTATGCAGTATTGTCTATGCCAGAGCATGTTCTCACATCTATTTAGATTTTGTTAGATATTGCCGCAGAAGCAGCTAGTTGACGGTAGTGGCTAGTTTATTGTGCACCCCATAGCCATCTTGTCGAGGATACCACATGAATATATAGATACACAAAAGGTCTAGGAACGAGCCCCCATAGGGGATAAAAGGAGTACATCTGGATATATATTTGCAATTTATGTTTCATTTGTTCCAATCAAATGTAGGATACTTGCTTAAAATATTCCTCTACGCAGCAAAACAATAGCTGGCTCAGTACCTTTCCTATGTCTGCTCGGTTATGATCTACGGGCCGAGTAACCTGCATCAAGACTCTCCTGGGCATTTCTCTCTACTTCCCTCAAACTGCATCGTTTCCCCAAACAATCCTTTAAAGCGAAGGTCTGTTCAGTTATCGTATACAGCTTCGGCCATCAATCACGAATGGATTTCTCGAGCTACTCTGCCTTGCTACGCATTTTAAAGGCAATTTCTGTCGTTTGTTACTCGCGAAAACAAAACCACACTGCATTTCACGTCTGCCTGGAAAATATCTTTCATTTTAGAACCATAAATGCTTACTCTCTCTTCTGGTAAGAAGGCCGTGGCACCTCTTGAAGACGTCTGTGGCCCATCTTCACAGTGTATAACGTCAAAGAAATATGGAATTTTTCCCACAATTACTTTTCCTTCCCACAGTGTAAACTGTTTCTCGATTACATTCCGCCAGAGGAGTCGGGCAGGCAGCGTGTGCCAATGAGCGGACACTACGATACTTGCAAGAGGAGGAGCTTCTCTGACCACGCCCTCGCCTTACTCCTAGATCACCTCTCATTATCCAACTCCCTGCCAGCAGACGAACCCATTGCACGAACCCACTGCCAGCAGACGAACCCACTGCCAGCAGACGAACCCACTGCCAGCAGACGAACCCACTGCCAGCAGACGAACCCACTGCCAGCAGACGAACCCACTGCCAGCAGCGAACCCACTGCCAGCAGTGGGTTCCCTCTGCTGGCAGTGGGAACCCACTGCTAATAGAGGGAACCCACTGCCATCAGAGGGAACCCACTACGAGCAGAGGGAACCCACTGCCAGTAGATAGAACCCACTGCCAAGAGAGGGAACCCACCCCCAGCAGAGGGACCCCACTTCCAGCAGAGGGAACCCACTACGAGCAGATGGAACCCACTGCCAGCAGATGGAACCCACTGCCAGCAGAGGGACCTGACTGCCAGCAGAAGGAACCCACTGCCAGCAGAGGGAACCCACTGCCAACAGAGGGAAACCAATGCCAGCAGAGGGAACCCACTGCCAACAGAGGGAATCCAATGCCAGCAGAAGGAACCCACTGCCAGCAGAGGGAACCCACTGCCAACAGAGGAAATCCACTGCCAGCAGAGGGGACCCACTGCCAACAGAGGGAACCCACTGCCAGCAGAGGGAACCCATTACGAGCAAAGGGAACCCACTGCCAGTAGATAGAACCCATTGCCAACAGAGGGAACCCACTGCCAGCAGAGGGAACCCATTACAAGCAGAGGGAGCCCTCTACCAGTATATAGAACCCACTGCCAATAGAGGGAATCCACTGCCAGCAGAGGGAACCCACTGCCAACTGAGGGAACCCACTGCCAGCTGAGGGAACCCATTACGAGCAGAAGCAACCCACTGCCAGTAGATAGAATCCACTGCCAGCAAAGGGAACCCACTACCAGCAGATGGAACCCACTACCAGCAAATGAAACCCACCAAAACAAATTTATTATTCTTTAAATGGGGAGGGAAACGCTAAATCCGCATGGGTAATATAAATTCTGGGAATGGAGAAACATTCGTCCTCAATGCAAAGGGAAGATAAATCTGATTCCTTGGATTAAAAGCGCCTTATCTGCATGAGAGCACCGCTGAACTTGAGAGGTTAAAGACACACAAGTTTGCAATGCGAAGAGTTAGGTTTCAAGACTATCGACTGTATAGTATAAATGATAACAGGAATATGTTAATCCATATTGTGAAAGTTAATAGTGTATACACACTGAGTTATATACTCATCTCAGTGTATATACACTGACTTATATACTCATCTCAGTGCATACACACTGAGTTATATACCCCTCTCAGTGTATATATACTGAGATATGTATATAGCGTAGTGCAAATACACTGAGCTATATACTCCTCTCAGTGCGTATACATTGAGCAATATACATATCTCAGTCTATATACACTGAGCTATATAAACCTGTGTATATATACTGAAGTATACTCTCTGTATATGCATTAAGCAATATTCATCTCAGTGTATATACACTGCTATATATATTCCTTAGGCAAAAAATCGCGAACAAGCGATGCAAGATGCAAAACTTCCGCGGGGGGAGTTGAAAGATAGCTCTAGGCCTTTCGGGTTACAATCCACACATCATCAAGGGCTTGAGATGTTGCAGAAAAGAGGATGAAATCCGGATTTCATCCTCTTTTCTGCAACAATGCAAGCTCCTGATGATGTGTGGATTGCAACACGAAAGGCCTAGAGCTATCTTTCAACTCCCACCGCGGAAGTTTTGCATATTCCTTATGAAGCGTATATAGGCGGCAGTGGCACTCATGTGAGGTACTTAGGTTTGATCCAAGGAAAAGGATTGCTCAAGTTTCCTGGATCAAGAACCCCTCATCAACATCAAGGAGCCGACAGAGAGAGAGAGTCCGGCGGAAGGCTTTTTTTTTTTTGTTAAAAGTTTATAAAAATGTGTTGTGGGATGATCAGGTTTCTGGCCACGGCCGACAGATGGCGGGGCAGGATGGTCCCAGACCTGTGTGTTTATTATCCTACCACCAGGATGATACTAACCCCCTCCACTCACCCCCAGGCCCCCACCCATCACTCGTACTTCCTCCCCCCTCCCATCCTCCCTCCCTAACACTAAAGAAGGACATTTACCCCACCACCCCCGCATACCCATTGTTTGCGCACCCCTTCACTCTTCTCTCGTACCCCCCTTCACTTTTCTCTCGTACCCCCCTTCACTTTTCTCTCGTACCCCCCTTCACTCTTCTCTCGTACCCCCCTTCACTTTTCTCTCGTACCCCCCTTCACTTTTCTCTCGTACCCCCATTCACTCTTCTCTCGTACCCCCCTTCACTTTTCTCTCGTACCCCCTTCACTTTTCTCTCGTACCCCCTTCACTTTTCTCTCGTACACCCTTCACTCTTTTTTCATACCCCACTTCACTCTTCTCTCGTACCCTCGTCACTCAACTTCAGGATCATTCTTCGTAACCCGTCAATATACAGCATGATTCACGAAGTCCTAAAACTCACTTGCCACGGGTTCAAATCTCACCGGTTCCCTGGTTTCATTTACAGCGGAATTAGAGTTGGTCATCTCGCCTAACTATAAAACCCCATTATATATATGAAATATTCGCTTATATGACCTTAACTGCTAAAATGAGACATAGTGGAAATACTTTGACTAGGCAAGATGGATTCCCGGTAGAGTCAACTAGGATGCGACCGTAAACAGTTCTAGGCAATGATGGAGGTTACATATATGGAGACAGATACAAATAATACTACGTTTTATTGTGGCAAAGTTTCGCTCACCACAATATGTGACATTGGTTGCATAAATTAGACACATGTGCAACACTTCGGTGTCTTTATTGTGGAGACGTTTCGCCACACATTGGCTTCATCAGCCTAATACAAAGAAGAATGTTGAAGATCAGTAGTTTGATGTAATCAGTCTCTCAGCCTCTCATCTTCACCATTCTTCTTTGTATCGGACTGGTGAAACCAGTGTGTCTAATTTATCAACTCGTCGGTTCTCTGAACCATTTATCTGCATTAATTGCACCAGTGTCCATTTACCTAACATTTCGTCAGTAATTCTACCTTCATTACTAAGTAAAGCTGCGGTCTGCAAGTCTTAAGAGTCACTCTTATGCGCCAGAAGAGTTATTTGCACCAACGACGTCGAGGTTCTGGTGGTAAAAACTGACATCCAAATGCAGGCATTGCACTTGTAAATAAAACGCCAGATACAAGTCCCAGCAGTTCGAAGATCAACTACGAAAAACTGAGCACTGTTTGTGGAGATTTAAGCCAGTCTCCAAATATGCTGTTGCTTGGAGACTTTGAAAATACAGGTTTTCATTGTTAGTATTCACACTTAAGAATGTGTATACTCACACACATACTCACATACTCTTTAGTGAGTATACACACTCTAAAGTGTGTATACTCACACACATACTCACATACTCTTTAGTGAGTATACACACTCTAAAGTGTGTATACTCACACACATACTCACATACTCTTTAGTGAGTATACACACTCTAAAGTGTGTATACTCACACACATACTCACATACTCTTTAGTGAGTATACACACTCTAAAGTGTGTATACTCACACACTCGTAAGAGAGTACACGCACTCTAAAGTGTGTATACTCACACACTCTTAAGAGAGTACACGCACTCTAAAGTGTGTATACTCACAAAATACACATTTCATAGTGCAAATATACATTCTTACTCTGACAATATGTATATTATAATAATCTGTGTGTAAATATTGTAAAAAAAATACTTCTTTTTAATCGTTAAAATATACATTTTGTATTATAAAAATGCAAGTTGTTATAGATATATAAAAATTATGTATATACACCAAAACCAAAATAGTATTGTTAAGGTTAGATAAAACAGAAATATTTTAAAAGTTAGAGATTTTTTTTAGTGTCTTTTTTTAAAGTTCGTTTAAGAAGCGCTCAAAAATAAACGTTGGTTATACCGTACGGAAATTAACGTTACGAAAGAGAGACTACAGACGCCGCCGAGAAGAATTACTTCTAAGGGAAAGCGCTGAGGTGATTATGAAATCCAGTGTGTCTGGCAACAGCCTGGTTGATCAGGAAGTGCAAGAAGAGTCTGGCCACGGACTTGGCTGTGAGAGCAGGAACTTGTCAACGGTACATCGGAACCTGTCAGTGGTACATCGGAACCTGTCAACGGTACACCACATGCAGCTAAATAACGTACACTGACGTACGCATTTACACGGAAGACGCAACAGAGACGTCCCGTTAACGCATTACAGACGTCATAGAAACATAGACGACCCATTAACACAGGCGTCCCATTAAGAGAACGGACGATCCATTAACGAAGGCGTTCCATTAACACAACAGACGACCCATTAACACAGGCGTCCCACTGACACATAACAGACGTCTTATTAACAGGGGCGTCCCATTACCACATAACATAAGTCCCATTAACAAACAACAGACGCAATGAACAGAACCATTAAAATCTTAATCAACAGCTCTAGTATCAATGTACCGGAAATTAGTGCTCTAGCAGTGACAACACTGTACCGGAAGTTAGTGCTCTAACATTGGCAACATTGTACCTGAAGTTAGGGCTCTAACATTGGCAACGCTGTACCAGAAGTTAGTGCTCTAACCTTGGCAATATTGTACCGAATGTTAGTGCTCTAACACTGTCAACACTGTATCGGAAGTTAGTGCTCTAACAGTGGCATCACTGTACCGGAAGTTAGTGCTCTAACAGTGGCATCACTGTACCGGAAGTTAGTACTCTAACCTTAGCAACACTGTACGGGAAATTAGAATTCTAATCTTAGCATCACTAGTCAATCTCTCTCTGTCTCTCTCTCTCTCTCTCTCTCTCTCTCTCTCTCTCTCTCTCTCTCTCTCTCTAACATGCTTAGAGCTGAATATTGTATTCTCATAACCAGTGATATTTTACAGTATAAGAATATTACACGTGTCTCTTGGCTCCTCCTACTTCCACCTTCCACCTGTCAATCTTGCGTATCTGTCTGTCTGTTTGCCTGTCTGTCTGTCTGTGAGTCTGTCAGTCTGACAGTCAAGGCACACTCTGGGGCGTGGGCAGGTGAATGCCCAATTCCCCTCGACAAAGTAATTCAGCAGATTTGATTACGCACTCTACATAAATACCACTTTAAGTGACCATTCCAAAGCCTCCTTGCCACTTAGTAAGCAGTTTGATTCACTTCTTTTGTTAACCACTTAATATATAAGAAAGAACCACGGGGGGAGTTCAAAGATAGCTCTAGGGCTTTCGTGCTGCAATCAACACATCATCAGGAGCTTGCAATGTTGCAGAAATGAGTAGGAAGTCCATGTAGCAGCGCTCAAGGGAACGGCATCAGTTGATGTCATCTCATGAACTTCCTACTGCAACCCTGCAAGCTCCTAATGATGTGTTGAATGCAACATAAAGGGCCTAAAACTATCTTTCAACTCCCCCGTAGCTGTTTAACATGTAAGAGAGATTATAAGACTGTTAATACCAGTATTAAATTAATCACGTCAGCAAATCGTATAGTCTAACTTAATGATGGGTACTACGATATTAAACTTCAATAATTGGTACCACGATATTAAACCTCAATAATGGGTACTACGATATTAATGGATACTACGGTATTAAACCTCAATAATGGGTTCTGCGATATTAAAGCTCAATAATGGGTAATACGATACTAAACCTCAATAATGGGTACCACGATATTAAACCTCAGTAATGTGTACTACGATATTAAACCTCAATAATGGGTACCACGATAATAAACCTCAATAATGGGTACTACGATATTAAACCTCAGTAATGGGTACTACGATATTAAACCTCAATAATGGGTACCACGATAATAAACCTCAATAATGGGTACTACGATATTAAACCTCAATAATGGGTACTACGATATTAAACCTCAATAATGGGTACTGAATAATGAACCTCAAAAATGGGTACTGCGATACTGAACCTCACTAAATGGCCTATTTACGTAATTCACTTTAACAATAACATTAACAAGTAATCTTACGCTGGTAGTTATCTCTACAGAAATAATTATATTGTAACTGGTTAACTAGAAAGTGAACCTTGTTGGTTACTAAGTGGTGTGAAGGCTTCTTTCTTGACACCCCTAAGTAACTTGTTCTCAGAACTCTCAGCTTAGCAAATACCGCTTAAGCGGTACTGGTTAAGCGAAGTGGTGCGCATCTGATCAATCCTCATCCCCTCATTCCTCCCGCTTCAGGTCGAGGCATAGCTCCTGGCCCATGTCAGCGTTCGTGCTTGCAAACCCAGGGTTCTGTTACAGTCTTCTTACTGTTCCTTAAGCCTTTTTTTAATAGACATTTGGTGCAACGTTTCGCTCTGTATAGAGCGAAATCAAGTCTTATAAGGTTCCACACAGAGAGAAACGTCTTTTACATTAGTTTTATCCTTTTTCTGTCTATCATTCTTGTCGACAAAACCAGCCAACAAGCGTTTATGTAATAATAATAATAATAATAATAATAATAATAATAATAATAATAATAATAATAATTAATAATAATAATAATCATCATCATCATAGCAAAATCAACACATTGATTACCTTTTTTCTCCACCTACACACATTTTATATTCATCAGAGCAATTTCTATTTTTAAAGATCATGGTTCTCCCCTCACTCTTAGGCCTTCTTTTATTCCACCATTCCAATATTTTAATCTTTTTGAAACTTAATTCCCCCCCCCCGTTATCTTCCTCGTCTCAGGGATAACTCAGTGCGTTTTCCGCTTTCAGACTGGTATCAGGGTAAGCGCTACTTGGACTTCCGCCGGACGTAAGAGAGGCGGGAAGGCCGCGTGTTTAAAGTAGGAGACGCAGCTTCTTATTGTGTTGAGATTGTCTGTAGATAAGAGGCTGGGTGAGGCAGGGGTGGCACTCATGGGCTGTGTAAGAGGCAAGGGTGGCACTCATGGGCTGTGTAAGAGACAGGGGTGGCACTCATGGGCAGTGTAAGAGGGAGAGTGGCACTCATGAACTGTGTAAGAGGCAGGGGTGGAACTCATGGGCTGTGTAAGAGGCAGGGGTGGAACTCATGGGTTGTGTAAGAGGCAGGGGTGGCACTCATGGGCTGTGTAAGAGGTAGGGTGGCACTCATGAACTGTGTAAGAGGTAGGGTGGCACTCATGAACTCTGTAAGAGGCAGGGGTGGCACTCATGGGCTGTGTAAGAGGCAGGGGTGGCACTCATGGGTTGTGTAAGAGGCAGGGGTGGCACTCATGGGCTGTGTAAGAGGTAGGGTGGCACTCATGGACTGTGCAAGAGGCAGGGTACGGCAGGGGTGGCACCCATGGGCTATGTAAGAGGCTGAGTAAGGGTGGAGTGGTACTCATGGGTTGTGTAAGAGGATGGCTGAGACAGGAGTGGCTTTCGTGGGCTGTGTAAGACGATGAGTGAGGTAGGGGTAACACTCATGGGATGTGTAAAAGGCTGGGTAAGGGTGGGATGGCACTCATGGGTTGTGTAAGGGGCTGGGTGAAGGCGGGGTGGTACTTGAGGGCTGTGTTAGTGGGCATCCCCTGGGCACTTCCCAGTACCTCAACATCACCTTGTATTACACCAACGAAGACAGTATTATACCAACAAATATTCTGTGTCGTAATTGCATTAATGAGGTGATTAGGACACATATTAGCAAGTTTAAGTCATTTTGTGATGCTTAGCAGCAAAAGAAATCCTACGATGAATCGGCTGGTGGTTCTGGATTATATACACGAGAACCTGGTTTATACGGGTCTCTCTTAGACTTCTGTTGTCATCCTCAAACTTCTATGTGTTTGTTGTGCTTACCGAACACTAAAAATTCTACGGTCAAGACATTCCCATTTACAATTAAAAATAAATAAATAAATAAATAAAATATTATGTATCGTGATGAATAGGTAAAATTGGTCAATTAGCAAGAACTCATTTAAAATTAAGTCCTTTCTAAAATTTTCTCTTATACGTTTAAAGATATATTTTTTTCATTTATGTTAATGTAAAAATTAATAATTTTGTACCAAGAGAACCTTAGAAAACTTACCTGACCTTATTATAACAAGCGCAATTTATTTTAGCCTAATCCAACTAAATATATTTTAGATAAGTTTACAATAATTTAATAATAAACAAACACAATGAAATATATTTTTTTTCGTTAGGTTCACAATAATTTTTGCCAAATTATTGCATACACCAATTTTCGCTTGCCTTATTCGGCAAGAAGAGCGTTGCTATTTAAGCCAATATAGCAAGTTTTACCTATTCGGAACGACATACATATAGTACAAAAGATTTAAGAGATACATTATTGACATAAAGATGGCATATACAGTACGTGAGGTGTACGTGAGATACATGTCTAGTGCATATTGTTACGGGTTTGTCGTGCCGAATAGGTAAAATTTGCGATTTTGGCTTAAATAGCAACGCTCATGTTGCCATATAGGACAAGCGAAAATTTGTGTATGCAATAATTTCGCCAAAATCATTGTGAAACTAACGAAAAACGTATATTTCATAGTGTTTGTTTATTATTAAATTACTGTAAACGTATCTAAAATATATTTAGTTGGATTAGTCTAAATTAAATTGCGCTTTTTATAATAAGGTTAGGTAAGTTTTCTAAGATTCTTTTGGTGCAAAATTGTAAATTTTTACATTAACTTTAATGAAAAAATATATCTTTAAACGTATAAGAGAAAATTTTAGATAGGATAGAATTTTAAATGAGTTCTTGATAATTGACCAGCTTTACCTATTAGGCACGACATATATATATATATATATATATATATATATATATATATATATATATATATATATATATATATATATATATATATATATATATATATATATATATATATATATATATATATATATATATATATATATATATATATATATATATATATATATATATATATATATATATATATATATATATATATATGCAATAAGATCACAGTAAACAGGTGATTTCAGAGTAGTCACGAAAGCGCTTGGAATTTCTCTGTTCTTTCACAGTGGTTGTTTTGCATATATATATATATATATATATATATATATATATATATATATATATATATATATATATATATATATATATATATATATATATATATATATATATATATATATACACATATATATATATATATATATATATATATATATATATATATATATATATATATATATATATATATATATATATATATATATATATATATATGTATATATGTACATACATACATACATACATACATACATAAAGGGTTGTCATTTTAACACGCCTTCCGTTTGGTCATTTATTTTCCCTGTTGATAAACACTGTCTCTGTTGTTAATGTCCCAGAAGAAGCAGCGCGTCTAGTAGAGACTTACTAGTGACAGCTTGTGGCGGCATCAGGTCAAATATTGCATATATGTTTTTCAAACTGTCTCACTTTCTCTTCAGCAGTTAAACGTTTTGTGTGCTTAAAATATATTTCCTCTGGTCTCCTCCCTCTTGCCTGATGTTGTCTTTCCTTGCTTAACCAACAGCTGGCATTCCATTATCTCTTGCTTTTGCTTTCCATTATCAAACAACGCCCGCCTACACACCCTTTCATTTTTTTTTTCTTCATACTGTACGGTTCACAAAATAATGTCTACCTTTTCCTTACCTGCCCTCTCTCCCCTTGCCTCTTTTCCTTCCTTCCCTTCTTCTCTTAGTTTCCTTTCTCTTGGGTAGGGGTTCCCATCCTCTTCTGTGCCCCGCACCTCTAGGAAATGTTCGATTAGTGTTGCAACCTCTACGAAAGTAATGTCACATTTCAAGATGAAGTCAAATTTCTAACTTTTCTTGAGCTAAATACAGTACTTGAAGTCAAATTTCTAATTTTTGTTGAGCTAAATACAGTACTTAAAGTCAAATTTCTAATTTTTGTTGAGCTAAATACAGTACCTGAAGTCAAATTTCTAATTTTTGTTGAGCTAAATACAGTACTTGAAGTCAAATTTCTAATTTTTGTTAAAAAATACAGTACTTGAAGTCAAATTTCAAATTTTTGTTTCCAAATGCAGTACTGAGACGGAATTGTGCTTTTCATTAGGAGTCTGTCGCACCCCATGAAATGCCATCTCTCACCCCTGGGGGTGCGGGCACCCCAGGTTGGGAACTCCAGGTTGGACACCCCAGGTTGGGCACCCCAGGATGGGAACCCCAGGTTGGGAACCCCCAGGTTGGGATCCCCAGGTTGGAAACCCCAGATTGGGAACCCCTGCTTTAGGGCTTCTGCGTTTTCACTCAACACTCAGTGTTAGCTAATCCCTGGTATGCTCTTATTTATGTATCCAGATGTTGGAGAGCATTTCGTTATACCTTAAATCGCTGTTTACAAAAGCTGTTGTTGTTCAGAGGCCTCACACTACCTCCTGCGGTCTCTATGTCCAGTTATTCTCTGGTTATGTCACTTTCCACAAACTGGTTTTCACGTGACGTTAAATTGGGTAACTTTTTCTCCGCACGTTTTCCTCTTGTTACGGGTGTGTGTGGAGAAGCTTTGTTGCGGGTGTGTGTGGAGAAGCTTTGTTGCGGGTGTGTGTGGAGAAGCTTTGTTGCGGGTGTGTGTGAAGTTTTGTCGCGGGTGTGTGGAGTAGCTTTGTAGCTGGTGTGCGTGGAGAAGCTTTGTCGCGGGTGTGCGTGTGGAGAAGCTTTGTCGCAGGTGTGTGCATGGAGCTTTGTCGCTTTTGTGTGGAGAAGCATTGTCGCGGGTGTGCGTGTGGAGAAGCTTTGTCGCAGGTGTGTGTGTGTGTGGAGAAGCTTTGTCGCAGGTGTTTGTATGGAGAAGCTTTGTCGCTGGCGTGTGTGGAGAAGCATTGTCGCGGGTGTGTGTATGGAGAAGCTTTGTCGCGGGGGGTGTGTGAAGCTTTGTCGCAGGTGTGTGTGTGGAGAAGCTTTGTCGCGGGCGTGCGTGTGGAGAAGCTTTGTCGCTGGCGTGTGTGGAGAAGCATTGTCAGTACGACCTGCAGCTGCCGTGTTATTGTCCTCGTTGTTGTTATTTCGTTATCGCCATTTCTCGTTAGTTCAGTGGGTTAAATTTCATTTATCTGTTTTGAGGATTCTGGTTCTTTTTATTTATTCTTTATATAAAAAATACTTAATTTGTTACGTTAGTATCTCTCATTACTACCTCTTTTAATTTAGTATTTCTTATTTCTACCATTTTTAATTTAGTATTTCTTATTTCTGCCTTTTTTAATTTAGTATTTCTTATTTCTGCCTTTTTTTATTTAGTATTTCTTATTTCTGCCTTTTTTAATTTAGTATTTCTTATTTCTACCATTTTTAATTTAGTATTTCTTATTTCTGCCTTTTTTAATTTAGTATTTCTTATTTCTGCCTTTTTTAATTTAGTATTTCTTATTTCTGCCTTTTTTTATTTAGTATTTCTTATTTCTGCCTTTTTTTTATTTAGTATTTCTTATTTCTGCCTTTTTTTATTTAGTATTTCTTATTTCTGCCTTTTTTAATTTAGTATTTTTTATTTCTGCCTGTTTTAATTTAGTATTTCTTATTTCTGTCTTTTTTTATTTAGTATTTCTTATTTCTGCCTTTTTTAATTTAGTATTTCTTATTTCTGCCTTTTTTAATTTAGTATTTCTTATTTCTGCCTTTTTTTATTTAGTATTTCTTATTTCTGCCTTTTTTTTATTTAGTATTTCTTATTTCTGCCTTTTTTTATTTAGTATTTCTTATTTCTGCCTTTTTTAATTTAGTATTTCTTATTTCTGCCTTTTTTAATTTAGTATTTCTTATTTCTTCCTTTTTTAATTTAGTATCTCTTATTTCTAAACCTTATTAATTTATCATCTCTTTATTTCCAAGTTAGTTTTTTCCCTGATATTAATTCTTTCCATTGATTTTTTGGGGCATATGATTAACTTCTGAGAAATTTATATATAAAATTTAATTTCCCTTAACAATTTCTGTCCCATTATTTCTTCTTCTCTCCATATCTTTTTACTTAATTTATCGTAGGTCTACACATGGCAACATTTTCACTCTTCCATTATTTTCCCCATGACCTTGAAAACCTTTTTTTTTACACCATTTTTATTTTTCTTGCTTTTAAAATTTGGGATATTCGAAAAAAATACTATTAAAAACCAGAATATAAGAAGTTAAATATTTTAACACCATTCCATTTAGTATTTTTTTCATAGTACGTTAGAGCCAAAATTTCTTTGCTTATGATCTAATGTATCTTTGTCAATTTTTAATTATATTTTCTTAAAGTTTATAACAAACGTTGTGTCTTCCATTAACTCAGGGGAATATTTTTTTAACTATGTCGATATACAAAAAAAATTAAAACGATACTGACCAGTATTTTTTTCCTCTTCCCATCCAGCCTTTTAATGCCTTGTGATGGCATGCAAAAAAAAAAATAAAAAAAATCTCTGTTATAGATGATTTCAATTTTTTTATCATGATTTTTCTTGACTTTATGAATACATAAACTATGAATTAAATATATAATTTTATTTTTGGGGACATGGTTTAAATTACTGCAACAAAGATTTCAGAGTAACTTTCTTTTTTGGTTGTCTTATTTTCATGGATTTTTAATCATTATTATCATTGGATCTTATATAGTCTTCTAATATGTGTGTGTGTGTGTGTGTGTGTGTGTGTGTGTGTGTGTGTGTGTGTGTGTGTGTACTCGCCTAGTTGAGGTTGTAGGGGTCGAGTCCGAGCTCCTGGCCCCGCCTCTTCACTGATCGCTACTAGGTCACTCTCCCTGAACCGTGAGCTTTATCATACCTCTGCTTAAAGCTATGTATTGATCCTGCCTCCACTACATCGTTTCCCAAACTATTCCACTTCCTGACCAAAAGAAGAAATACTTCCTAACATCCCTGTGATTCATCTGTGTCTTCAACTTCCAACTGTGTCCCCTTGTTGCTGTGTCCCATCTCTGGAACATCCTGTCTTTGTCCACCTTGTCAATTCCTCTCAGTATTTTGTATGTCGTTATCATGTCCCCCCTATCTCTCCTGTCCTTCAGTGTCGTCAGGTTGATTTCCCTTAATCTCTCCTCATAGGACATACCTCTTAGCTCTGGAACTAGTCTTGTTGCAAACCTTTGCACTTTCTCTAGTTTCTTTACGTGCTTGGCTAGGTGTGGGTTCCAAACTGGTGCCGCATACTCCAATATGGGCCTAACGTACACGGTGTACAGGGTCCTGAACGATTCCTTATTAAGATGTCGGAATGTTGTTCTGAGGTTTGCTAGGCGCCCATATGCTGCAGCAGTTATTTGGTTGATGTGCGCTTCAGGAGATGTGCTTGATGTTATACTCACCCCAAGATCTTTTTCCTTGAGCGAGGTTTGTAGTCTCTGGCCCCCTAGACTGTACTCCGTCTGCGGTCTTCTTTGCCCTTCTCCCAATCTTCATGACTTTGCACTTGGTGGGGTTGAACTCCAGGAGCCAATTGCTGGACCAGGTCTGCAGCCTGTCCAGATCCCTTTGTAGTTCTGCCTGGTCTTCGATCGAATGAATTCTTCTCATCAACTTCTCGTTATCTGCAAACAAGGACACTTCGAAGTCTATTCCTTCCGTCATGTCGTTCACAAATACCAGAAACAGCACTGGTCCTAGGACTGACCCCTGTGGGACCCCGCTGGTCACAGGTGCCCACTCTGACACCTCGCCATGTACCATGACTCGCTGCTGTCTTCCTGACAAGTATTCCCTGATCCATTGTAGTGCCTTCTCTGTTATCCCTGCTTGGTCCTCCAGTTTTTGCACTAATCTCTTGTGTGGAACTGTGTCAAACGCCTTCTTGCAGTCCAAGAAAATGCAATAAACACACCCCTCTCTCTCTTGTCTTACTGCTGTCACCATGTCATAGAACTCAGTAGGTTTGTGACACAGGATTTCCCGTCCCTAAAACCATGTTGGCTGCTGTTGATGAGATCATTCCTTTCTAGGTGTTCCACCACTCTTCTCTCTCTTGTCTTACTGCTGTCACCATGTCATAGAACTCCAGTAGGTTTGTGACACAGGATTTCCCGTCCCTAAAACCATGTTGGCTGCTGTTGATGAGATCATTCCTTTCTAGGTGTTCCACCACTCTTCTCTCTCTTGTCTTACTGCTGTCACCATGTCATAGAACTCCAATAGGTTTGTGACACAGGATTTCCCGTCCCTGAAACCATGTTGGCTGCTGTTGATGAGATCAATCCTTGTGTGTGTGTGTGTGTGTGTGTGTGTGTGTGTGTGTGTGTGTGTGTGTGTACTCACCTAGTTGTACTCACCTAGTTGAGGTTGCGGGGGTCGAGTCCGAGCTCCTGGCCCCGCCTCTTCACTGATCGCTACTAGGTCACTCTCCCTGAACCGTGAGCTTTATCATACCTCTGCTTAAAGCTATGTATGGATCCTGCCTCCACTACATCGCTTCCCAAACTATTCCACTTACTGACTACTCTGTGGCTGAAGAAATACTTCCTAACATCCCTGTGATTCATCTGTGTCTTCAACTTCCAACTGTGTCTCCTTGTTACTGTGTCCAATCTCTGGAACATCCTGTCTTTGTCCACCTTGTCAATTCCTCTCAGTATTTTGTATGTCGTTATCATGTCCCCCCTATCTCTCCTGTCCTCCAGTGTCGTCAGGTTGACTTCCCTTAACCTCTCCTCGTAGGACATACCTCTTAGCTCTGGGACTAGTCTTGTTGCAAAAATTTGCACTTTCTCTAGTTTCTTTACGTGCTTGGCTAGGTGTGGGTTCCAAACTGGTGCCGCATACTCCAATATGGGCCTAACGTACACGGTGTACAGGGTCCTGAACGATTCCTTATTAAGATGCCGGAATGCTGTTCTGAGGTTTGCTAGGCGCCCATATGCTGCAGCAGTTATTTGGTTGATGTGCGCTTCAGGAGATGTGCCTGGTGTTATACTCACCCCAAGATCTTTTTCCTTGAGTGAGGTTTGTAGTCTCTGGCCCCCTAGACTGTACTCCGACTGCTGTCTTCTTTGCCCTTCCCCAATCTTCATGACTTTGCATTTGGTGGGATTGAACTCCAGGAGCCAATTGTTGGACCAGGTCTGCAGCCTGTCCAGATCCCTTTGTAGTTCTGCCTGGTCTTCGATCGAGTGAATTCTTCTCATCAACTTCACGTCATCTGCAAACAGGGACACCTCAGAGTCTATTCCTTCCGTCATGTCGTTCACAAATACCAGAAACAGCACTGGTCCTAGGACTGACCCATGTGGGACCCCGCTGGTCACAGGTGCCCGCTCTGACACCTCGCCACGTACCATGACTCGCTGCTGTCTTCCTGACAGGTATTCCCTGATCCATTGTGTGTGTGTGTGTGTGTGTGTGTGTGTGTGTGCATGTGTGTGTGTGTGTGTTAGTTACCATTCTGTCCTAGGCACATGTCGATTAGACACTTGGCCTGTTGTATATAAGTGTGTGAGTGCGTGCGTGCATGTGTGTGTGTGTGTGTGTGTGTGTGTGTGTGTGTGTGTGTGTGTGTGTGTGTGTGTGTGTGTGTGTGTGTGTGTGTGTACTCACCGAACTGTGGTTACAGGGGTCGAATCTTAGCTCCCAGCCCCGCGGGAGCCTTATCATATCTATTCTTAAGCCTAAGTGTGGACTCTGCCTCTACCACTTAACTGTCTACTTCGTCCCACTTCTTACCATTGTAAGGCTAAAGAAGTGTTTCCTAACAACCCTGTGACCTCGTGTACCTCTAACAATGACACTCCCAGTCCACGTTGCCAATTCCTCTGAGTATTTTGTACGTCGTAATCATGTCAACTCTAGTCATTCTGTTTAATGTCGTCAGGTTTAACTCCTCTCTAGCGTCTATTCATAGTTCATGCTACTCAGCTCTGGGTTCCATACCGGTGCTGCATACTCCAAAGATGGGCCTCGCATATGCCGTGTATAAGGTCGTGAATGCCTCCTTGTTAACGTTCCTGAAAACTACCCCTTAAATTTGTCAGTCTCGCTTTTGTGGCAGCAGTTATACGGTTGGCATGTGCTTTAGGTGAAATGTTCGGAACTGTTCTCACCCCGAGGTTGTTCTCTTGCAGGAAGGTTTGCAGCCTTTGTTCTCCGACACTGTACACAGTTTTCGGAGGTCTTTTACCTTCTCCAATTCTCCTGACAATGTGTTTGCTGGGGTTAGATTCCAATAGCCACCAATCCTGCAATTTGTTCAAATCCATTTGTAATTTTTCCTGGTCTGCCCATACCTTTGATGTACACTTTTGATGAGTTTCGAGAGACTTTGTGATCTCGGAGTCCGGCCATGGGCCAGGTTCCGAGGCTTCTCTTCGTCAGTTTCGCTTCTGCTAACAGAGACACCTTCGACTCGATTTCCTCTGTCATGTTGTTTATATACACAAGAAACAACACTGGTCCAGGTGTGTGTGTGTGTGTGTGTGTGTGTGTGTGTGTTTGTGTGTGTGTGTGTGTGTGTGTGTGTGTGTGTGTGTGTGTGTGTGTGTGTGTGTGTGTGTGTGTGTGTGTGTGTGTGTGTGTGTGTTACACCCTTTTGCTCATTTTAAGTAGACTGTTTCTTCTTGTTATTATCACAATGGTGTACTTTTACATGTTATTTTTGCTATTTCACTTAATATTATATTAAGGAGTAATTCCATTAGTAGCAATAATGGATTTACTCGACTTTATAATATTATCTGGTCGTATTACTTAGCTTTGTACATAGGTTATTTAATTAGTCCAAACTGCTGGTGCGACCTGGCCAAGCACCAGTAGGTGTTTTGAGCTGCTCAACCCCTGCTCCGACCGAGTCAAAGTGGGCTGGTAAAGCCTCACTTTGTTCAGTTCATACCTTCCTCTGGATCAGTAAGGGTCTAGGGAAGTATCCACTTCTAAACCAACGTTCGCCTCCCTAGAAAATGCCAGGAATTTTCGGAAACTCATTTCTAAGACTTATCTCGGTTGGAGAAGGCGGTTGAGAAGCTCTTAGAGAAAGTGAAGCCAAGTGAGCAAGCCTCTGTGGTGTAAGAGGGCTTACTGCAGAGTGAACCTTATGTAAGAGCTCTATCAATGTGGTGGTCGAGTTTTTAAGCAACGCCTGTGCATGTACATATACTGATATTTCCTGACTCACTCAGAGCCATTTGTAAATACTTAACCTAGTACTATGATGTTTTAATGAGGAGTGGCATAAGTGTTCTACTTATAGTGCTAAATATGAGAAAGTGGATTTAAGTGGTTATTATGGTTATTATGGTTATTAATAAATTAAGTAGAAACTAATAAAATTCCTTTTCCTCTACGAGTGAAGACCCTTAGACGTGCTAAGTTTATTTTGTTACGAAAAGCACTATAACCCAGGGACCAACTGATTATGTTCGTAACTGTGTGTGTGTGTGTGTGTGTGTGTGTGTGTGTGTGTGTGTGCGCTCACCTAATTGTGGTTGCAGGGGTCGAGACTCAGTTCCTGTGTGTGTGTACTCACCTAATTGTAGTTGCAGAGGTCGAGACTCAGCTCCTGGCCCCGCCTCTTCACTGACCGCTACTAGGTCCTCTCCCTGCTCCATGAGCTTTATCATACCTCGTCTTAAAGCTATGTATGGTTCCTGCCCTGCCTCCACAGATGTGTGTGTGTGTGTGTGTGTGTGTGTGTGTGTGTGTGTCCGCGCGCGCGCTCGCCTGTTTGTGGCTGGCTGCTGGAGTCGACTCACAGCTCCTGGTCCCGTCTCTTCACTGGTCGCTACTAGGTCCACTCTCTCCCTGCTCTAAGTGCTGTGTATATGTGTGCAGTGTGTGTATGTGTGTGTGTTTGCATAGCACATAATTCTGAAGGATTTATTGTTGAGGTTATCTTGAAGTTATCCTGGTTTATCTTAGTTATAGACATATCTTTATTATGTGGTATGATATTCGTTTTTACTGATTGGCCGGGTAGGCCAGCGGAAGCCTCTAAAATAAGCGAAAGCCCCACTATGACTGCATCATAATACAACTAAAACCCGTCAGGTTCTATTCTTCCTTAACTTCTTGAACTCTCTCCCTGTTAATATACAACCACCGGTCTCTTTATCTTATGTTTGTTAGGTCTCCGTTCCTGTAGTCATTTGGCTGGGAGTTCCTGATTGCTTCTGTCACTTGAAGTTACGGACAGTTAGTCAAATTCCTAAAGAGATTAGGTAAATTGCGCCATTTTATATTAAGTAAATTGTTTGGCATGATTAGGTTAAATTTCTAGGTTAGTTTCGGTGAAAAATTAGAAACTGACCTATGCATATTTATACAACTTTCATTAAGTCTTTTCCTTGGGAAAGAGTGGTAAGAAGGAGCCAATTGTTGTGACCCACAATAGGTTTTATGTTTACGTACTTGGCGTGTGCGTACTTGTATGTGCGTGTGCGTGCCTGGGGGTCACTCATGTGTGTTCGAGAGGGGTCATTATTTTTACTCGTTGTCTTGCCTCTTGACCATTTATCGACCGGCATGCTTGCTCTCAGCTGACTGTGTCATATCACAACTTACTCTCGAAACTGCGCGGAGTCTTCTTCCAATACCTTCAACTCGTTCAGCATTATCACCGCGAGTTGATATTAATAAAAAAATAGGTTTTACAGATACCCCTGATTCCCGTGTGTTTTTAGCCGACACCTTTGCTTTCTGTAATAATAATAATAATAATAATAATAATAATAATAATAATAAATAACAGGTAGTAGGTTATTTAAAGCAGTGAAGAGTTGTTTGCATGCGGAGGGTGAAGCTTAAGTTAGGGATATGTAGGAGAAAAGGGGACTATTTTTGACTAAAAGTAGAGCTTAGAAAGGTATGCATCATGTTACCATGGATGGGACTGTAAAAGAGGTGAATACTATGGTGTTGGAGAAAGATGAGAGATTAAAGGATAATGAATATGATGCAAAGTAGAAATTGCCGATGACAATTCTTTTGGGAGATTCTGTTGAACAGTTGCATAGATTAGTGATTTTTTTTTTTTGAGGGTGGATATGTAATAGAAGGAAATTTAAAGTGAATATGGAGAACAGAAAAAAAAGCATGGTGATAAAGGAGGGAAGGAGTATAGGGATAAACCACAGAAGAGACAAAGGGGGGAAATGTAGGTGGTTTGTTGAGGTATTTGTGGAAAAAAACAAGTTTATCTATGGTGGCAAATAATGGAAATGTACCAGAGTATAGTGATATCAATACTTCGGCATGTGATGCGTGGGTTTTAAACGTTGAAGCGACGAGTCTAGGGGAAATGGAAATGTCATGTTTAAGAGCAATGTGTGATGTGAATATTATACAAAGAATGTGAAGAGTAGAAATTAGAAGATGGTGTGAGTGCTATCAAAAGCATATGTGAGAGCCGAGAAGGGGTTGTTGAGGTGGTTTGTCATTAACAGGTGATGGAGCAGAACAGGATGACCAAGAGGCTGTGAAAATCTAGGGTGGAAAGGAAGAGAAGTAGTGATCGGCCTAGGACGCGTTCAGCTCCATGGAGCTGAACTTTTCTCCAGGCTGAGGGACTGACCATCTCAAATATTGTTTCTCCAAGGTTGATGAGCCGATTCTATCATCTTTATTTCACTACTACACCTGCTGCCTCTGTATTTGACTGGAGAAGTCTACTGTGTAGGCCAAACGTTTCAACAATAAATTTACTGTGTAGGCCAAACGTTTCAACAATAAATTTACTGTGTAGGCCAAACGTTTCAACAATAAATTTACTGTGTAGGCCAAACGTTTCAACAATAAATTTACTGTGTAGGCCAAACGTTTCAATAATAAATTTACTGTGTAGGCCAAACGTTTCAACAATAAATTTACTGTGTAGGCCAAACGTTTCAACAATAAATTTACTGTGTAGGCCAAACGTTTCAACAATAAATTTACTGTGCAGGCCAAACGTTTCAATAATAAATTTACTGTGTAGGCCAAACGTTTCAACAATAAATTTACTGTGTAGGCCAAACGTTTCAATAATAAATTTACCCAACTGTTGCACATGTATCTTAATCATCAACTTGACGGCATTTTGTAACATTGTCAACAGGGACGGGGAATGGATAAACAAGGTTTTGATTGCCAGGGTTTTCAGTATTCGGAGCACTTGTGTTAGATCCGAGTGAGACAAGAGGATTTTATGGCTTGGCGTGTTGCTATAGTGTTAGCAAGGTAACATTTATGAATGGATTCTTCGGATCCGGTTAGCCGGACTTGAGTCTTGGAGGGGAAAAAACAAGGAGTGCCTGCACTCTGAAGGAGGGCTGAGGATGCTTCAGTTCAGAGGGTCATTTAAACTGTGATGTCTTGCACACTTTTGGCATGACACCTGTTGAATGACTGACAGCGAATGTATTTCCTTTTTTGGGGCAGTCACCCTACCTTGGTGGGTGACAGCCTGGGTTAAAAAACAAGAAATAATAATAATAATAATAATAATAATCTCCCGTCCAGTATATAAATACGTTTGAGTATCTTTGACATCGTGATCGTGCACCCTCCAGTAGTCTAGTTTTTTAACTTCTCCGTAAACTGCACTGCTCTTACTTTCGGTACTAATATTTTTGTACACCTGTGTGTTGTGGTAGAGGGGGTCATACTAGACACTGCATTACTATTACTAGACCCATTGTATCAGTAACTGATGACACTCACTAATACTAGACCCACTGTATCAGTAACTGATGACAGGTACAATATGCCAGCAGCTTCTGACGACACTCACCTGGCTTCCAACACACGAGTGACTCGCTTCCAACTTTCACCTACGTCAAACTGTATTGAGGAGTTGACCAGGGCGGGGTGGTCATTGTCCGAACCCCATCCTCATTGATAACCTTCCCGCTGAAGCCTTCCACCTTGTTGATGGGCTACTCCCTCCAAGTTTATATTACAAGTGTGTATGTGACATATATATATATATATATATATATATATATATATATATATATATATATATATATATATATATAATATATATATATATATATTGCAAGTATATGGAATAGGTGGTAAGTTACTAAATGCTGTAAAGAGTTTTTATGAGGATAGTGAGGCTCAGGTTAGGGTGTGTAGAAGAGAGGGAGACTACTTCCCGGTAAAAGTAGGTCTTAGACAGGGATGTGTAATGTCACCATGGTTGTTTAATATATTTATAAATGGGGTTGTAAAAGAAGTAAATGCTAGGGTGTTCGGGAGAAGGGTGAGATTAAATTATGGGGAATTATATAGAAAATGGTAAGTGACACAGTTACTTTTTGCTGATGATACTGTGCTTATGGGAGATTCTAAAGAAAAATTGCAAAGGTTAGTGGATGAGTTTGGGAGTGTGTGTAAAGGTAGAAAATTGAAAGTGAACATAGAAAAGAGTAAGGTGATGAGGGTATCAAATGATTTAAAGAAAAATTGGATATTAAATTGGGGAGGAGGAGTATGGATGAAGTGAATGTTTTCAGATATTTGGGAGTTGACGTGTCAGCGGATGGGTTTATGAAGGATGAGGTTAATCATAGAATTGATGAAGGAAAAAAAGGTGAGTGGTGCATTGAGGTATATGTGGAGGCAAAAAATGTTATCTATGGAGGCAAAGAAGGGAATGTATAAAAGTATAGTAGTACCAACACTTTTATATGGGTGTGAAGCTTGGGTGGTAACTGCAGCAGCGAGGAGGCGGTTGGAGGCAGTGGAGATGTCCTATCTAAAGGCAATGTGTGGTGTAAATATTATTATGCAGAAAATTCGGAGTGTGGAAATTAGGAGAACGTGTGGAGTTAATAAAAGTATTATTCAGAGGGCTGAAGAGGGGTTGTTGAGGTGGTTTGGTCATTTAGAGAGAATGGATCAAAGTAAAATGACATGGAGAGCGTATAAATCTGTAGGGGAATGAAGGCGGGGTAGGGGTCGTCCTCGAAAAGGTTAGAGGGAGGGGGTAAAGGAGGTGTTGTGAGCGAGGTTTTTGGACTTCCAGCAAGCGTGCGTGAGCGTGTTAGATAGGAGTGAATGGAGACGAATGGTATTTGGGACCTGACGAGCTGTTGGAGTGTGAGCAGGGTAATATTTAGTGAAGGGATTCAGGAAAACCGGTTATTAAATATAACCGGACTTGAGTCCTGGAAATGGGAAGTACAATGCCTGCACTCTAAAGGAGGGGTTTGGGATATTGGCAGTTTGGAGGTATATATTGTGTATTTTTATTCGTATATACTTCTGAAGTGTTGTATTCTGGGCACCTCTGCAAAAAGTGATTATGTATAAGTGAGGTGAAAGTGTTGAATGATGATGAAAGTATTTTCTTTTTGGGGATTTTCTTTCTTTTTGGGTCACCCTGCCTCGGTGGGAGACGGACGACTTGTTGAAAACATATATATATATATATATATATATATATATATATATATATATATATATATATATATAATATATGCAAAACAACCATTCTGAAAGAATAGAGAAATTCCAAGCGCTTTCGTGACTACTCACATTATCAAGGAACTATGAAAGTAAAGCATCCAAGGAAGCTATATAAGGGGTCTGGCCAGCACCTCACTATCAGATCCCACAACGGTTAAACACCTGACGCGCGCCGACCCAACTTGGATAGGTGGAAATATAAACACATATGCAGTATAATGTGAACGTGTATACTGCATATGTGTTTATATTTCCATTGTGTCGGTATTTTATACCATTTATTTCCAACTTGGATAGGTCCTTTGCACAACTCACCCACAAACTATTCTACCCAAGAAAATTTAAAAATTATTATTTGTCCAGTGTATTATTAAATTCTTCCCAAATTCTGTTAATTATAAATGGATCTAATTTATATAAACCAAAGGAAATATTCATATTATTGTCAAAACTGCTTTTTATGAAACAAGATTCAATTATATTCCTGTCGACCATGGACTTGCTTGATACTACTTTCTCAACTTTTTGAAAATCAATTGGATGGTTAAAATCTCTTACATGAATAAATAGAGCATTGATTTTCAAAAAGTTGAGAAAGTAGTATCAAACAAGTCTATGGAGTCAAAAAACGTTATCTATGGAGGTAAAGAAGGGAATGTATGAAAGTATAGTAGTACCAACACTCTTATATGGATGTGAAGCTTGGGTGGTAAATGCAGCAGCGAGGAGACGGTTGGAGGCAGTGGAGATGTCCTGTCTAAGGACAATGTGTGGTGTAAATATTATGCAGAAAATTCGGAGTGTGGAAATTAGGAGAAGGTGTGGAGTTAATAAAAGCATTAGTCAGAGGGCAGAAGAG